>NW_024396729.1:59114-95495 GCF_004115215.2 Ornithorhynchus anatinus | reverse complement strand
GTGTTTAGTACAGTTGTCTGCACACTGGAGGCAATCGGTAAATACGATTATAAGCTCCTCTAGCTCATTGTGGGCATGGAATGTGTCTGTGTATTGTTTTATGGTAATAATAATAATAATAATTATGCTACTTGTTAAGTATCTACTATGGGCTAAGCACCATTCTAAGCCCTGAGGTAGATAAAAAGTAATCAGGTTGTCCCACGTGGAGGTCCCCGTCTCAATCCCCATTTTATAGATGAGGTTAACTGAAGCACAGAGAACTGAATTGACTTGTCCTAAATCACACAGCTGATAAGTGGTGGAGTTGGGATTAGAAGCAGCATGGCTCAGTGGAAAGAGTCCGGGCTTGGGAGTCAGAGGTCATGAGTTCTAATCCTGACCTCACCACTTTCCAGCTGTGTGACTTTGGGCAAGTCACTTAACTTCTCTGGGCCTCAGTTACTTCATCTGTAAAATAGGGATTAAAAAAAAGTGAGCCCCACCTGGGACAATCTGATCCCCTTCTATTCACCCTAGTGCTTAGAACAATGCTTTGCACTTGGTAAACGCTTAACAAATGGCACCATTATTATTAGAACCCACGGCCTCTGATGCCCAGACCCATGCTCTTTCCACTAAGTCGCCTTACAGTTGAAGTAACTGAGGCCCAGCGAAGTTAAGTGACTTGGCCAAAGTCACCCAGCAGAAATGCGGTGGAGCTGGGATACGAACCCAGGTCCTGCATACTCTCAGGCCTGTGCTTGTATTCTCCAAGTGATTAGTAATAATATTAATAATAATCATAATAATGATGGCATTTGTTAAGCACTTATTATGTGCCAAGCACTGTTCTAAGCACCGGGGTAGATCCAAGGTAGTCAGGTTGTCCCACATGGGGCTCACAGTCTTACTCCCCATTTTACAGATCAGGTCACTGAGGCCCAGAGAAGTGAAGTGACTTGCTCAAGGTCACACAGCACACTAGTGGCAGAGCCGGGATTAGAATTTAGGCTCTGCACACAGTGAGCACTCAATAAATATGACCGACGGACTGACCTCTTGAGGGCAGGCTGCTTATCTATCGCTTTTGGATTCTACCAGGGGTATAGAGGCATTCGATCAATACTACTGATCGAGGAGGCAGACGTAAGTCTAATGGACGGGTGAGTGAAGGGAGGAAATCAGGGCGATGCAGAAGGGAGTGGGAGAAGAGGAAATGAGGGCTTAGTCAGGGAAGGTCTCTTGGAAGAGATGGGGCTTCCCTAAGCCTTTGAAGAGGGAAGAGTAATGGTCTGTCTGATATGAGAAGGGAGGGAGTTCCAGGGCAGAGGTAGGATATGGGCGAGATAGACGTGATTGAGGTATTCACTAGGTTGGGATTAGAGAAGCAAAGTGTGCAAACTGGGTTGTAGTAGGAGAGCAGTGAGGTGAGGTAGAAAGGGACTCTGCCGCCCCCCGCCCCGATCTCCTCTCAAGCTTGTCCCAGGCTCTGGTCCCGCCCCTTCCTCCATCTCACCTCAACTCATCAACCCCTGATCCGAAATCACCTCAAACCACCATCCCAATTTCACCTCAACCCAACACCTCCTGCCCCAATCTTGACCCAACTCACCATCCTCTGTCCTGATCTCACCCCGACACATCGTCCCCTACCCTTGTTTCACCTCAAACCACCACCCCTTCCCCCAATCTCATTTCACCCCATCACCCACAGCCTGATCTCACCTCAATTCACTGCTCATGGCCTCCATTTTGCCTCAACTAGCCATTCTCTGTTCTCATCTCATCTCAAACTACCACCCCCCACCCCAATCTCACCTCAACCCACTTCACCCTGCCCCAATTTCACCCCAACCCACCGTCCCCTGCCCTGATATCACCTCAACTCACTGCCCCCAGTTCTGATAACACTTGAATTTACCACTCCTTCCCAAGTATCACCTTAATCCACCGCTCCCTCAAATGAATTTCCCTCTACCCACCCCCCCCCCGCCGTCCTGGACTGGACTTTCTGGGGGGCAGGATGGAGGGGTGGGGGGGTTTACGGGGCTTTCTGGATCACCGATTCTCTCTCACCTGGACAGACCCACAACACGGCGAGGGGCGGGCGAGGGAAATAACACCTCACTGGCCCTCAGTGCGGGAGAATCCACAATGAAACGTCCAAGGCTCATTTCCGGCAAAACCACATCATCTCTAAAATAACGTCGGTTTCACCATCTCGATTGCTCCCTCCCCTTCCCCTTCCCCACTGTCTGCGTGTACCCCAGGAGCACCTCTTCCCTCCTCCACCTCTACCCTCCCACAGGAATTGGAAAGAGAGACAGAGACAGAGAGGGAAGAAGAGAGAGAGAAAGAGAGATGGATCCCCCCGGGAATTGTTATTGAATTGTCCCCCCTGTAGACTGTAAACTCTTTATGGGTAGGAAACATGCCTGCTAATTCTCTTGTACTCTACTCCCTCAAGCTCTTAGTAGATGGAGTAAGTACTCAATAAATATATTGACCTACTTGAAATTCGTCAATATATGGCCCTTCACAGTGGGGATGGGAGTTGCGGTGGGGGTCCCTGGAGGTGCAAGATAACAGATTTATCAAAAGACCAAAAAGCAACCACGAAGGGATTCAAAATTTCAATCTTCTGATCTGGAATCAGATGCCTTAACCATCAGGCCACATGGTATCCTGTTAAGTCTGTTCCTCAATAAAGCCCATGAAAGGGATGGAACATTTTCACCTAATTCATCTCTATTTAGTTTACATAGTTGAAAAAAGCAGAGCTGGGACTCTAGACACCAGAGTTCTGATCCCGGTTTCACCGCTGGCCTTGGCTAACTCAACCTCTCAGCCCCATCTGTTTCTTCATCGGTAGAATGGGGATGAGATATTAATTCACCCTCCCTTTTCACTCTCCCTCTTCACCCTCCGTCTTCGACAGCAACGGCGTCTGTTCCGATTGTCCTATAGTACAGTGTTCTGCACACAGTAAGCACTCAGTTAATACGACTGATTGATTGATTGCCTTATCCCACCGCTAGCGCTAAGCCCAGTCCTTTATGAACATGATCATTATTATGATTTAATGAGTGCTGTCCCTTTCTCCAACTACAGAGATCTCTGGCCAGGGAAATTGAATTACCGCGGGGAGAAAACGAAAAAAATGAAACTGTTCAAACAAGCAATCTAAAAATTCGCAGGAACAAAAGTCCTTAACAATTGTCTGATTTAACAACTGAGCTATCAAAAGTTCCATCTGGAGGATTATTGTTCCATATGGATATATGTGGGTTTTTTTTCTCTTACCCAAATCAACCCCAGTCACACGTCTACCATAACGTGCCCTAAGGTTTTACAGTGTGCGATGATTTCAAGGGTGGTTTTGAGGTCACTGCGATAATAATAATAATAGTTAAGCATTTACTGTATGTCAATCACCATATTAACAGTCACAATCCTGTCTCCCTCTCCCTCTTCTCCTCCTTCTCCTCCCTTCCCCTTCCCTTCTTCCCCTCCCCCTTTTGCTTCTACATTTCCTTCTCTCCCTCTTCCTACCTTCCCTCCTCCATGCTCCTCTTCCACCCTGCCTCCTTATTTGCAAGCTCTCACCCCGCCCCCAGTAATGAGCCCACCGTCAAATGGATAGCCCTATCTCTGCTGCTTTGAAATGCCCCTGAACTCCATCATCCATCAGTCGTACTTATTGAGTGCTTACTGTGTGCAGACCACTGCTCTAAGTGTTTGGGAGAGTACAAAATAACAGAGTTGGTAGACACTTTCCCTGCCTAAAACGCTCTTACCCTGCCCTTTAGTTTAATTTATTTTATACTTGCCCCATCCCCTGCCTCTGTTATTGCATTCCTGATCCTTTGGGCCCCACAGTGTCACGGGGAAAAAGAAACAGGCCTGGGGGGGTGAGGGAGGGTGTTGGGGAGAGACACACGAGTTAAAACCCAAGACCAAGGCAGGTGGAATTTACCCCGATGACCCCTAGAGAATGCAGGGAGATTTTAGAGTGCTCTTAGTAGGCAGTCAGTCAGTCAATCATATTTATTTAGCGCTTACTGTGTGCAGAGCACTATACCAATATAACAGACACATTCCCTACCCACAGCGAATGTACACTCTAGAGAGGAAGACAGACATTAATACAAATAAATTGGCCCTCAGTAACATCGTTTATTCATTGTGTTGGCAGAGGAGGTCCAGAAAGGTGTATCCGCTCTTTGGGCAGAAATCATGTTTTCAGACACTGCAGACTTCAGAGATAATGTGACCCTTCCCAGAATATCCTCTCTGTCCAACACACACCCATTCTGATCACCTACAGAGTACAATATCAAGCTCTGCTCGCACCTGTCTGTATAATCTTTAAGCTCAAGGAGGCTGCATTCAGCTCCTATTATCTTCTCTAGATAAAGCTAGGCCTTTTGCTTACCCCGGAGGGCTGGGGTCCGACGGGGGTCACTTTAGGACTTTCTACCACCTCCTCCTCCCTTCTGTATCAATGGGGGTCTTACATACTCATACCCACTGGTAGCATTTCTGAACAGAGCTTGCATGCCCTATTACCTATCAATTGATCAGTAGTATCTATTACTGTGTAGACTGAGAGCCCCATGAGGGACAGGTACTGTGTCAGACCTCTGTACTTACCCAGATGCTTAAAACAGAGTCTGACACATAATAAATGCTTAATAACTACCATAAGAAAAAGCTCTGTACTAAGCACTTGAGAGAGGACCAATGCAATGGAGTTGGTAAACAAGATGCTGCCTATGCTGACTATGTATTCACTGGCCTATAAATCCACTTTTTTCATCTTACCTTACTTTCATGTCTGCACACCTGTGTCCAACACTAGATAATAAATTCCCTAAAAACAGAGGTTCTTTTTACTCAGTTCCTCTGTTGTCCTCTTACAAACAATCAATCAATCAATCCCAAGCACTCAGTACAGCATCAGTCACAGTGAGCACTTCTGAATGTATTAATAGCTATCCTCAGATGTCATTCAGTCATACATTCACATACGTATGACTGACTGACATCTAACTCCCAGACACTTCTACTGGGGTAGACAAGAAACCATTATCTTTCAGTTTCCTCATCTGTCAAATGGGGATTAACACATCTGCCCTCTTTTTCTCTTAGATGCTAAGAAATGATTACTGGACGATTACCTTGGATCTATTCAATCAATCGATGTATTTATTGGACACTTGCTGTGTGCAGAGTAAGAGGACCCCATGACCTAGCAGAAAGGGTGAGGGCTTGGGAGTGAGGAGACCTGGGTTCTAATCCTGACTCCATCACTTGTGTGCTGAGTGACCTTGGACAACTTCTCTGTGACTTAATTTCCTCATCTGTAAAGTGGAGATTCAATCCCCGGTCTCCCTCTACTTGGACTGCGAGTTCCATGAGGGGCAGGGATTATGTCCAACTTGATTGTATTGCATCTACCCCAGCACTTAGAACAGTGCTTGGCACTTAATGAGTACTTAATAAATACCATAATACCAGTCTCCATTTGGTAGATTGGGGCAAATCATGAGAACCTGGAGTGGACTCAGCTTATACGGAGTGTTGTTGATGTCTCTGTGGAACAGTTGGCTAGTGTATTTGGTTAATGCCCGAGAGGTTGGTGGTTTGGCCCAACCCTGAGCAATTTTATTGCCTTCACAGAAGTCCTAAACCTAATTTAATACCAATCAGTTGTATTTACTGAGCATTTATTGTGTGGACAATACTGTTCTAATCACTTGGCTTTCACTCTCCCTTTCCATTGCCTGCCCTTAGGTCTGGATTATTGCAGCTTCGTCTTCTGGATGATCTGAGGAGGGAAAGGGGCTGGAGTGTTGGGGAATGGAGATAGCAGGGAGATAGAGAGCACCTCAAGGACTCCAGTCAGAATGGCTGAGACTGGAGGGGAGTATCTTTTCCTCAATTTACTGGGGATCCCCGAGATGAGGAAAAGAAAAAGTTGCTTTCACACTCGTTTTCAGGAAAGAGAAAAATTAGGTCCCACTCTGCTTTGAACTCGTGACCACTGGCTTACAAGATCAGTAGGCTAACCCCTGAGCTACAGAGGCACTACTGATTAAGCTTAAAAATCTCTTCTAGACCAGTGAAGTGATGCTTCTGCATTTATTGTCCCAGATATTACAGAATCCACTCTAGAGTTTGTTTATTCCGGTTTCTCAAAAGTGAAGCAAAATGGTAGATGATAAAATGGCTCCATGTTCAGAGATCTCTTGGATTGTGCCGCCTCTGATTTTCAAAGGGTCTCTTACCCTCTCCCCATCAGATCTTCAAACCTTCAATCCATCAGTAGAAGTGATTCGTTCATTCTTTCATTCAAGCATACTTATTGAGCTACTGTGTGCAGGACACTGTACTAGTCGCTTGGGAGAGTACAATATAGCAATAAACAGACAGTTTCCCTGCCCACAATGATCTTATAGTCCAGAGAGGAAGGCAGGCAATTAATAATATAAAATATAAATATGAACAAATAAATTGTTATTGAACATGGCCTGTGTTCAGGGGACTCAACTAAGCCCTTGATTAATGTAGTGATATTATTAATGAACACGGTCCCTGTCCTCAAGGGTTTTGCAATGTAGCAGGAGATATCAATCAATCAACCCTTTGGTGGCATTTACTGGACACTTACTGAGAGCAGAAAACAGCACTTAGCAATTGAGAGAGTACAATTTTACAGAGATGACAGAAACGTTTCTTGCCCTCATTGAACTTACACACTAGAAGATGAGTTTACAGTCTAGAGATGAAGGTGCTAAAATAAATTATCAATAGGAAGAAGCAGTAGAGCATAATATTCTGCAATTGATTGATTGATAATAAAGGTTAGTGTCCTGGAATTCATTCATTCATTCAATAATATTTATTGAGCGCTTACTATATGCAGAGCACTGTACTAAGTGCTTGGAATGTACAATTCGGCAACAGATAGAGACAATCCCTGCTTAATGCCGGGCTCACAGTCTCATTGGGGGAGACAAACGGCAGAGCAAAGCAACAAAAAAAAAACCAAGACAACATTATAACGATAAATAGAATCAAGGGGATGTACACCTCGTTAACAAAATAAATAGGGTAATAAAAATTTATGCAAATGAGCACAGTGCTGAGGAGAGGAGAAGGGGGAAGGGAAAGGAGCAGAGGGCAGAGGGGGAGCAGAGGGTAAAGGGGGTAGCTCAGTCTGGGAAGGCCTCTTGGAAGAGGTGAGCTCTCAGTAGGTCTTTGAAGAGGGGAAGAGAGTTAGTTTGGCAGAGGTGAGGAGGGAGGGCATTCCAGGACAGCAGTAGGACATGGGCCAGAGGTCGACGGCGGGATAGGCATGAACGGGGGACAGTGAGGAGGTGAGCGGCAGAGGAGTGGAGTGTACGGTGTGGGCAGTACAAAGAGAGAAGGACGGTGAGGTAGGAGGGGCCAAGGAGATGGATGATCTCTCAACGTTGGGAGGAGTTTTGAACACATCTCATTCCACGGGCCTGGTTTGCTTAATGGATATGGCCCACATCTCCTATGCTATGGATTGTGGGTTCAAGTCCCCTTTGGGGTGCAAATAGCTTTTTTTGAAGTGAGAAAATGATGACTTTTGGGGGGGTTTGATTTTTGTGATCTTCATGAATAGGAGTGCAGATGGCTGTGTCCCCGCACATTGTAAGCAATTTGAGGTTAAGGAGCACGTCTACTAATTCTCTTTTACTCTCTTAAGTGTTTAGTACAGTGCTCAGCACTCAGTAGGTGCTCATCAATATGAGTGATTGATTGGCTGCTTGATTGATTAGAAGCGAGAGAAAGACCATAGGGTGCTTGGAGCCTGCCAATTTCCAGGTCCTTCGAGGGAGAGGGAGGGACTGAAGTGGAACCCAACACCTCAATTCCCTCATTGTAAAATGGGGATTAAGACTGTGAGCCCCATGTGGGACAGGGACTGTGTCCAACCTGATTATCTTGTATCTACCCCAGTGCTTAGAACAGTGTCTGGCATATAGTAAGTGCTTAACAAATACTATAGTAATAATGATAACAACAATAATAATAATAATAATGATAAAAACCCTCTCCCCTCTTCTGTTCTTCATTCTCCTCTTTACTGGGCAGGTTAACAAGGGAAGGGACCCAACTGGGCTTTTTGAGTTTGGGTCCAGCATAACCTCAGCCTAAACTTGGCTGAGGAGAAGGAAGGGTTCTTACCACTCCCCAAACACCAAACACCAAACCCATCCATTCAGATGCACATGCACCCCCAAAACTACTTGCCAAGCTAATGAAATACAAAGAGCATTGTCAAAACCCTCCAGAGACCCCAAAGTGCTAATGCCCATATCCATAATTCATTTATGTATGTTAATGTTATCTGTCCCTTTTGACCTTGGTCAGGGAATGTGTCTATCAACTCTTTAGTATCGTCCTCTCCCAAGTGCTTAGTAAAGTGCTCTGCGCACAGTAAGCAATCTATAAATACGATTGATTGACCGATCTATTGATTAAACGGGGACATGTTAAGAGTTTGAGAAGTTCTGGGGCAGGAACTTGGAAAGGAAGAACTTCGGAGAGAACGATAGTAAGCGGAAGTAGCCGAAGTCGGGAATTTATATAGCAATCTGAAGAAGACGGGCCGGTTAGGGTAGGAGCTGTCCCGGTGGTGTGCCGTGATTGTATAGCGGTTAGTATTCTGCATCGTGGTCGCAGCAACCTCGGTTTGAATCTGAGTGATGGCAGGTACTTGAATTGTTTTCTTTTTTCTTTGCTTTTATCCCCAGAGTGTATGTGAGAACTAAGTCACAGTATTTAACGTCCCTTATTCTGGGAAGTTAAACTGGACCAAGCGCTGAGCTCATAAGAGAAAAAGCCCATCTCAGTTCCTTCCACCACCAGAGAGGGAATGAAATGAAGCGGCAACCTACGCCTCTGAACTGTAAGATCGTTGTGGGCAGGGAACCTATCGACTCTTGTTACACTGTAATCTTCCAAATGCTTAGTACAGTGGTCTGCACACTATAAATACCAATAAATACCATCTTTTGAATGTTTGTAGGGCAGAAACGTTATCTACCAACTCTTCTGCGGTGTATACTCTCACCCAGCACAGTGCTCTGCACATGTTAAGCTTTCAATAAATACCACTGGCTCAGATCCTGCCATGCCTTCCTGGGACTTTTATCTAGCCAAAAAACAGGAGCTTCAAGAAAATTAAAGAATGTGGGCCTCGATCCCCCTCTTTCCCACATGCTACGTGAACACTCTAACACCTGAGCTAATTCCCTAACAGATTTATTGCTTTAGGGGAACACTCATAGAACAAGATTTCGGGTCTGCCGTATCCACTAATACTTATAGTTATCTATCCAGTCGACACGAGGGACAGAAGGAAAGAGAGGGTGCTTTTTCCAGAGTCACCAAGACTGCCTGGATCTCCGGAATTAATACGGGGTGGGGTAGGGGAGGAGCCTGGGCCTCAGGGCCGTGGTGTCACCTAAACTCTTGTGCACTCAATTTCCGAGAATACTTCTGCGCACAGCTTAAATAGTCTGTTATTTAAGTATGAGCTCCTTTCTACAACTTCTTTTCCTTTTTTCTCTTAGTATCAGTCTTCCCGGGCCTTAGATTGAAAGCTTCTTGAGGGGAGGGATACTTCATTCGTTCAGTCATATTTATTGAGTGCTTACCTTGGGCAGAGCAATTACTAAGCACTTGAGAGAGTAGAATACCACAATAAACAGATGCATTCCCTGCCCACAGCTAGCTTATATCCTGCTTATTAACTCTACTATAGTCAGCTAAGCACATAGTAATAATAGTTTTAACACTTAAGGCATTTATTAAGTTCTTACTATGTACAAGGCACTGTACTAAACATTGGGGTGAATGAGCTTCCCCTTTTCCCTCTGTTCCCTCTGCTGCCTCTCTGCCCCTCCTTCACCTCCCCTCAGCTAAGCCCCCTTTCCCCACTTTTCCCTCTGCTCCTCCCACTCTCCTTTCTCCTCCCCTCAGCACTGTGCTTTTTGTTTTGTTAATGAGCTGTACTTCCCCTTGATTCTATTTATTGCTATTGTTTTTGTCTGTCTGTCTCCCCCGATTAGACTGTGAGCCCGTCACTGGGCAGGGATTGTCTCTATCTGTTGCCGAATTGTATATTCCAAGCACTTAGTGCAGTGCCCTGCACATAGTAAGCGCTCAATAAATACGAATGAATGAATGAATGAATGAATGAATACAAGGAGATTAGGTTCGACACAGCCCCCAACTGGGACTCAAAGTCTTCACCCACTTTGTACAGATGAGACAACTAAGCCATAGAGAAGTGAAATGACTTGCCCAAGGTCACACAGTGGACAAGACAAGTGGTGGAGCTAGGATTAGAATTCCTGCCCTTCTAATTTCCCTGCCATCATTACTCTTTGACTGTGTAATGCTATGCATCAGGTTGGCCCAACATGGGGTGATGGAAATTAATTAGGGAAGTAGTACAAGCGGCATCCATTAGGTATCCACCTGAAGCAGCACTGTACCAGATGTCTGGAAAATAAAGAATAAATAATTAAAATGAAGAAGAGACATGTTTCCTACCTAAAAGGAGCTTACCCTATAATGGGAGAGACAAACAAAAACATTTACAACTAGAGCAGTCAAAAGGAATAAATGAGTATACATATGTACATAAGAGCTGAGGAGGATTTAAATAAGTTCATAAAAGATGGGGGACAGCTTCCAGGAGGAGATGGGATTTTAGGAGGCTTTGAAGGTAGGGAGAGCTATTATCCGATGAATTTAATTAATGTAATAATAACTGGGGTATCTGTAAAGTGGTTACTATTTGCTAAGCACTGTACTAAACCCTAGGGTAGCTATAGGATAATCAGATTAGGCTCTGTCTCCGTCCCACAAAAGGGGTCACAGTCTAAGTAGGTAAAAGAACAGTTTTTCAGCCTCCTCCTCTCCACCCAAACAAACAATCTTTCTCCCCACCTTCAGAGCCTCACTGAAGGTACATCTCCTCCAAGAGGCCTTCCCTGACTAAACCCTCCTTTCCCCTTCTCCCACTCCCTCCTGCATTCCTGACTTGTTCCTTTTATTCATTCCCCTTCCCAGACCCACAGCACCTATTAATCTAACAATCTATCAATTGATCTATCCACATTTTGGAATATAAACTCCTCCTACAGGGCCCCGGTAGCCTAATGGATAAGGATTGCCCTCCTAAATAGTGGATAGAGCACGGACCTGGGAGTTAAAAGGCCATGGGTTCTAATCCCGGTTCCTCCACCTGTCTGCTGAGTGACGCTGGGCAAATCACTTCACTTCTCTGTGCCTTAGGTAACTGTAAAATGGGGATTGAGACTGTGAGCCCCACGTGGACGTCCCCAGGAACGGTGTTCAATCCGATTTGCTTGTATCCACCCTATTGCTTAGTACAGCACCTGGCACATAGTAAGCACTCAACAGATTCAACAGTTATTATTATTAAGCCAGGGATTGTGACTCTGAGTCCCAGTCGGGCTGTGAATAGTTTTTTTGACTTGAGAAAGATATTTTTTTTTGGTTTGATTTTTATGATCTTAGTAAATAGGAGTGCAGATTTCTGTTTCCCCAAAAGACTGTAAGCAATCTGAGGCTAAGGATCATGACTACTAATTCTATTTTACTCTCCCAAGTGCTTATTACAGTGCTCGACACTCAGTAGGTGCTCATATATTGATATAGGATAGATTGATTGATTGATTGATTGATTGGAAGAGCAGAGAGAAATGGGAGAGTGCTTGGAGCCTGCTGACTTCCAGGCCCTTGGAGGGGTAAGGAGGCCCTGAAGTAAGACCCAACACCTCAGTTACCTGATCTATAAAATAGGGATTAAGAGAGTGAGCCCCATGTGGGAAAGGTGCTGTGTCTAACTTGATTACCTTGTATCTATATGCTACCGTGTTCTGGCATATAGTAAACATTTAACAAATGCTATAATAGCAATACTTTAAAAACCTGCTCCCTTCTTTTGAGCCTTATTATCCTCTTTACCGGGTAGATTGGCGAGGAAGGTTGCCCAGCTGGCCTTTTGGCGTTCGGGCCCACCAGAACCTCAGACTGATCTTGTCTGAGTCACAGGAAAGGGCAGGAACTTTTTCCAAAGGGTCAACAACTGGCTGAAACGTCCTAAGGAATCCAGGGTGGAGTGGGAGAGGACTCTGAGCCTCACCTAAGCTTTTGGGTCATGGAATCACCTAAGCTTTTGTGCACACAGTCTCCGGGAATACTTCTATACAGAGCTTATACAGTCTGTTATTTAAGTACGAACTCATTTCCACAACACCTTTTTTCTCTTAGTGTCAGTCTTCCTCCGCCTTTGGTTGAAACATTCTTGAGGGGAGGGATCCTTCATTCATTCAATCCTATTTATTGAGCACTCTCCTCCCAAACAGACAATTACTCTCCCCACCCTTCGAAGTTTAATAAAGGCACAACTCCTCCCAGAGACCTTTCCTGACTAAGCTCTCATTTCCTCCTTTCCTCTCCACCTACTCCTTTGTACCTCTCCCTGAATTAGTCCATTTATTCATCTCTCCTCCCAGCTCCACAGCATATATGCACATATTTTGTAATTTTATTTATTTATATTAGTGTTTCTCTTCCCCTCGAGATTATAAGATCATTTTGAGCAGTGAATGTGTCTGTTACATCGTTATATTGTAATAATAATGATGTTGGTATTTGTTAAGTGCTTGCTCTGTGCCAAGCATTGTCCTAAGCTCTGTGGTAGGTACAAGGTAATCAGGTTGTCCCACGTGGGGCTCCCAGTCTTAATCCCCATTTTCCAGATGAGGTAACTGAGGCACAGGGAAATGAAGTGACTTGCCTAAAGTCTCACAGCCGACAGGTGGCAGAGTCAGAATTAGAACCCACGACCTCTGATTCCCAAGCCCGTGTTCTTTCCATTAAGCCATGCTGCTCCTCATATTGTACTCTCCCAAGTGCTTAGTACAGTGTTCTGCACACACTAAGTGTTCAATAAAGATGACTGACTGAATGACCCAAACAGCCACCACCAGGTCGCAGGTCTTCAATCACCTCCCATCTGGACTGGTGCCTCAGCCTTCTAACTGGCCTCCCTGACTCCGGTCTCTCCCCTGGGGCATCTGTCTTCCTCAGTCCTCAATCAAGCAATCGATCGTATATATATTAAACACTTACTGTGTTCAGAGCACTGTACTAAGAACTTGAGCAAGTACGATATAAGAGTTGGTAGACACATTCCCTCAGTGAGCGCTCAGTGGGCATTCAAACAGTGCTTCTAAATGCCTGAATGATTCGTCCTGGTTCTGTTGATGGATGAAGGTTCCTGCTGCAAGAGAACTTTGAGAAGAAGCTCCTTGGGTTCCCACAGAGAAGGACTCATTTTGGGGCCCAGGAATCTGGACCAAGGCTAGGCAGCTTCCAATCAGTCCATCGGCCCCCCCCTCCAAATGTTCCCTCCCTCCAGCTGAGCAGATCGATGATGAGACAGACAGGGAGGGGGATGATGGAGGCTGGCGAACAGTAGCACCTGTGACCCTGAGTGACCCTGCAAGTGAGACTGACAGACACCCACAAGAGACCCAAGCGTGGTTTCTAGCAGAGCCGAGCTGTGTGTGGGAGCTGGGGTGGCCCCGGGGCTGCAGGATACAGCCCTGTTACTGCAATATCTCTCATTGGCCTCTCTGATGGCCACTGAGTAGCAGGTAATTGCGGGGAGTGATCTGGGCTCATCCTGTCTCTGGTGGACACCAGGGAGGGGAGTGTGTGCCTATCCAGAGATGACTTAGTCCGAGTGTCAGAGTGGATTAAGTGTTCAGCGAGTCACTCATTCACAACACACACACACACACACATACACACACACACACAGACTAATCACTCCCTGAAAGAGTGGAGAGGTGAGGAAAGTGACTGATAAATGTTGCCTCAACTTGGCTTTGCCAGAGTCTGACTGCCCTCCCAGCCAGCATGGGAGATGGAGATGGGTGAGTAGGACGAAGCCATCTCTCAGCGCGGTTCCCGGGCTTTCCAGTGGAACTCTGCAGCTTCAGAATGGAGCTCTGAGCTGGGAATCAGGGCTGGGAACCCCTGAAGAGCCTTTTCCCAGGGCCCCCACCTTCCCATCGCTAGGACCTTTGGAGCAAAGGTCCCCTTAGTATTGGACTGGATCGCCCCCTGGCCAGGGACTCAGAAAAAAAAATTAATTCTAATCCCATTATGTAGGAGGCAAAGCGTTGCCATTCAGGTGGCCACTAAGAGCTCAGAATGGCTCCCAGTTGACCCTCGGATATCGGCTGGCCGGGAGGACTGGTGAAGAAAGAGGATGTTGTAAAACCCACTTCTCCCTGTGTCTCATGGTTCCCCATCCTTCCTTCCACAGCTTTATCTCTCAGAGTAGAGGGTTTCAGGGACCAAGGTTCAGTTGAAGACAGTTTCCGTCCCAATCAGCCACCATTCGGGACATCACTGACCCAGCAGAATTTCCACAGTCCCAGAAGAACGGGATGGATGGTGGGCAGAGACGGCAGGACCACACAGATCTCCACTGAGCCCTGGGAACCACACTGGAGGTGGAGGCAGCACAGAGCAGATCAAGAGAGGTCAATGGACTGCTCTTCCTGACTGCATCCCCCTCCCTCTAGTCTTCCTTCTTCCTTCCCACTCATTGTCTCCTTTCTTCGCTCCATTCTCATTTTTTATGGTATTTGTTAAACTCCTTGCTGTATGTTAAGCAGCGTTCTAAGTGCTGGCATAGATACCAATGGTAATCAATGAATCAGTGTATTGACTGAGCACTTACTGGATGAAGAGACTGTGCTAAGTGCTTGGGAGAGTACAATGGAACAGAGTCGGGAGACACGTACCAATCGATCATGTCGGGCACAGTACCTGCCCCACATAGAACTCACTGTTTAAGCAGGAGGGAGAACAGGTATTGAATCTCTTTTTTAGAGTTGAGGAAACTATGGCACTGAGTAGTTACGTGACTTGCCCAAGGTCATACAGAAGGCTAGGAGCAGAGCCAGGATTAGAACACAGGTCCTCTGACACCCAAGCCCTCGCTGTTTACATTAGGACATGATTCTTCCTTGTCCTCTTGCCCTATTCTTCCCCTCACTGCTTTTCTTTCATTGCAGAACTAGATGATCCTACACCCTTTTCCCCTTCATTCTCATCTTCCATCTCAGACTCGTGCCCTTCTCTCAGACCACGGTGCAGAGAGAGGCAATCTCACAGATGGGCTGGTGCAGGAATATGAATCTTTTGTTGCCCAAGCTAAATGCACCAGAACGACACTCAGAAATATTATAGAATAAAATATATGCTAAATACGACCCGTGTAAGCTTTAAGAGCTTAAGTGAGACAAGACAGAATAGCACGGGTTCATTAAGAATCGTAAAGGAATATGATAATCCATGTTGTAATGACAGGAAAAGAAATCAGACAAATCTGTTCCCTTAATTCCTCTCTGTCCTGCTATATTGTAAGGTTCTTGAGAGTTATCGATCCTACTATATGCACCTAGGTGTTTAATACAGTATTCTCAGCATGTGGTAGGTGCCAAGGCAGTTCTATTTGATGGTAAAATGTTTGATGGAAAGGGATCAGGAAATGAATGGATTAATCAAGAGATAGCATCAACTGAGTACCTGGTTTTTGCAGAGATGTGTATTAACCACTTGGGAGAGTTCAGTATAGTTAGAAAATCTGATCACTGTCTTTAAGGAACTTGCAGTCTTAGCAGGGAGACAGAGCCAAGATAAATACAGATGAAAGAACCCAGCTCAAACCCTAAACCTAGGTGGGATATGTGAGGGAGTAAGCATTTAAACAGAAGGGTGTGGAAGTCTCCATGTGCAGAAATGTCAAGGTGTCATATCCCACCTACACAAAATAGCTGCTTTTGGCAATTTGGGATGATATTCCTAGACACTGGGTTTTCTCCAAAATGGTATCAGTGTTTGTCACTAGACTGTATGCTCCTTGAGGACAGACGGAAGATCTATGTAATTTTATCATTCCCTCCCAAGTGTTTAGTACATTACTGTGCTCTCAGTAAGTGCTCACAAAGTACTATTAATTGATTCAGTACAGTGCTACCAAAGGTTTGGCAGTGTTCCTGTACGGGGTGTTGTGCCCCAGCTCTGACCCACCATAGACTAAAGGCCTAGTCATGTGCACTGCTGCACCTTCTCTGTTATGGTATGCACCCTGGGCATGCGCAGACCGGGCAGGTAAACATCTTGTGTAAACTGTTTTGCTTTTTAGTGATGTCATGCGGCATATAAAGGGGCAGTCCCAGCTAGGCGGGGACGTGGTTTGTCTCCTGTAGCCTGCCACCACCCAGGGCTGTCCGGTAAGTAACTTTGCCATAAACCACTTATCTATATAACTAATTAAGCCTGACAGGCTTAGTCTGCTTCCTTTTCCGGAATCTGGGCAACTCGATGGTAAGT
The DNA here is from genome assembly GCF_004115215.2 of Ornithorhynchus anatinus. Taxonomy (NCBI): domain Eukaryota; kingdom Metazoa; phylum Chordata; class Mammalia; order Monotremata; family Ornithorhynchidae; genus Ornithorhynchus; species Ornithorhynchus anatinus. Next base: position 79,019 of record NW_024396729.1, on the reverse strand, counting down.
GCAGGTACAGATATCATAATTTACTTATTTATTCACGTTAATGCCTGTCTTCCCCTCGAGACTGTTAGCGTGTTATGGGCAGTGAACATGCATGCTACATTCTGTTGCATCATATTCTCCCAAACGCTTAGTACAGTGCTCCGAAAAGAGTAAGTGCTCAACAAATATCATTAATTGATCAATTGATTGATTCTTATCTCAGCTCTTGTCTGCTGTGTTCAGGAAAATCTACTTCACTTCTCTTAGTTGCTTAATTTGTAAAGTAAGGATTAAGACTGTGAGCCTCACGTGGGACATAAACCGTGTTCACCTGATTAGTTTGTGTTCATCCAGGCGCTTAGTACAGTGCATGGCACAGAGTGAGTGCTTAACAAATTACATTAAAATAGCATAAAATCAAATAAAAAAACCCTATTCGATAGGGTTTTGTTTTTTTAAAAGGTAATGCACAAGTGATGGGCCTCAGTGGCCTCCTTCCAAGCCTCAGTATAAGGTTAAGAATTGTACTCCCCTTCAACCCAGCTTCAGTGCCTTAACACTCAGGTCCATGTCTGCAATTATTTATTTATGCTGATGTCTGTCACTCTCTTTAGACAGTGCGCTTGTTTTGGGAAGAGAACATGTCTACCAACTCTATCTTATTGGACTCTCGCAGGTGCTTAAAACACTGCCCTTAACCCTGTTAGATTGACAAACTCTTCAGTAATCAGCAGGGTAGATTCAAAAACATCAAGTCCTATGCAGTCCCCGTCCCACATGGAGCTTATAGTCTACTTCGGAGGGATAAGAGTGATCAAAACCCCATTCTGTGGATGAGGAACCCAAAGGACAGAAAGTTATTTTTTAATTGGATTTGTTTAGTGCTTACTATATGCCTGGCACTTTATTAAGCAGGAACTTTATTATGAAAAGCAGAATGGCTTAGGGAAGCAGCATGACCTAATGGAAAGAGCATGGGCCTGGCAGTCAGAAGGACCTGGGCTCTAATCCCAATTCTGCCACTTGTCTGCTGTGTGACCTTGGGCAAGTCACTTCTCTGTGCCTCATTTACCACAACTGTAAAATGGTGATGAAGACTATGAGCCACTCAGGAGAAAACCTGATTACCTTGCATCTACCCCAGCGATTAGAACAGTGCTTGGCACATAGTTTGGCGCTGAACAAATATCACAATTATTATTTTCACCTACCTAGCTCAGTCGGTAGAGCATGAGACTCTTAATCTCAGGGTCGTGGGTTCGTGGTCCTCATTGGGCACAAGTCTTGGGAAGCAGAATGGCTTAGGAGAAAGAGTCTGGGCTTGGGAGTCAGAGGTCATGGATTCTAATTCCACCTCAGCCACCAGTCCGCTGTGTAACCTTGGGCAAGTCACTTCACTTATTTGGGCCTCAATTACCTCATCTGTAAAATGGGGATTGAGTCTGTGAGCCCCACGTGGGAGAGGGACTGTGTTAAACCTAATATGTAGTATCCACCCCAGGGCTTAGTACAATGCTTGCACATAGCAAGTACTTAAAAAATACCACAATTATTATTATTGTTGTACTACAGCCCAGCCCGCACACTCTGCTCCTCTAATGTCAGTATGCTTACTGTACCTCCATATTTTATCTATACTTCCCCCCTTTCAAGGTCTTCCCTGAAGGTACATCTTGTCCAAGAGGTCTTCCTTGACTGAGCCCTCCTTTTTTCTGTTAGGAAAGGTTCTCTTGCTTCCCGCACTCGTACACCTGTCACGAGACAGGGTTTGTGGCTCTGTGGGAGATGGTCCTACTTGGTGCAACAGACAAAGAAAAGTTACACAGAGCAGACATACATTACCGGTCTCGAGGTTCAGCCTAAAAGGGCTCACCAGGAGAAAGGCACTTAACGGTGGCTTTTTCAGGGTTACAGCTATGGGTGTAGCTTGATCATTCGCTGAGGTTAGTGATTGGACGGTGGCAGTGAAGCCAGTGGACACTTCAGGAAGTTCCACCCTGAGGTTATGAGCGTGAGCAGGGAGATAAGCAAGCTAAGGCTCAGGGATTGGCTGAGATTCGCTCGAATGTTTCTGGAGTTTACCAATTTCCCAGTTCAGCATCTTATCGTGATGCACCCAATGTTTCCAAGAGGGTTTAGAGGTTGGCTTTAGAGGAACGGAGTGTGGAGGAGCATGGGGAAGCAGCGTGGCTCATTGGAAAGAGCCCGGCTTGGGAGTCAGAGGTCACGAGTTCGAATCCTGGCTCCGCCACGTGTCAGCTGTGTGACTGTGGGCAAGTCACTTAACTTCTCTGGGCCTCAGTTACCTCATCTGTAAAATGGGGGTGAAGACTGTGAGCCCCACGTGGGACAACCTGATTACCCTGTATCTACCCAGGGCTTAGAACAGTGCTCCGCACATAGTAAGCGTTTAACAAATAACAACATTATTCATTACCCTATTTATTTTGTTACATTACCCTATTTATTTTATTAATGAAATATACATCGCCTTAATTCTATTTATTTGCTATTGTTTTAATGAGATGTTCATCCCCTTGATTCTATTTATTGCTATTGTTCTTGTCTGTCCGTCTCCCCCGATTAGACTGTAAGCCCGTCAAAGGGCAGGGACTGTCTCTATCTGTTACCGATCTGTACATTCCAAGAGCTTAGTACAGTGCTCTGCACATAGTAAGCACTCAATAAATACTATTGAATGAATGAATGAATGGAGGCTGGGCTGCCATAGAAGAGTAGCGAGGAGAGTTAGGAGAGGGTGAGCTGATGAAGGGGTTTAAAGCTGATGGCGAAGGGTTTCTGTTTGATGCAGAAGGAGATGAGCAACCACTGGAGAGTGTAGAGGAATGGGAAGACATAGACTGAATGGTTTTGTAGACAAATGATCTGGGCAGCAGAGTAAAGTATGGACTGGAGTGGGGAGAGACAAGAGGCAGGAAGGTTAGCAAGTAGGTTGATGCAGGAGTCAAAGTGGGATAGGGTACGTGACCAGATAGAAGTTCTTAACTCCACCCTCTCTATTCAACTCACTGGCTCCCTTATCCCTTTGGCGCTCTCGCACAACTAACCCACAGCCCTGAATCACCTCCACTGTCAACTTGGTTCACTCTTATGCTTGAGCCTCTTAAAGCTGCTAGCAGAAATTTAAACACCAAGCCAACGTTTCCAGTAAAAATTTGTCCTTTCTTGACTTAGCTCTGTCCTTTCTTATGCCCGGCAAAGCTATTTCTCTTTCCTTATTGAAACCCATGCCCATCTCCCTCATCACTGGCTCGGGAAATTTACCTCTCTCCTCAGGCTCCGTGTTCCTCCCCCATCCCTCACCCCCACGATCTGGCCACCTAGTTCATTTGGAAAATTAGCATCATCAGGTGTGAGCTCCCCAAAATCACCCCTCCACCTTCTCTATCCCCCGTCCTCTCGACCCCCTCTTCTATTTTCCCATCTTTCACAGCAGTATCTACAGAGGAGATCTCCTCCCTCCTTTCAAGTGCCATGCCCTCCACATGCACATCAGACCCCATTCCCTTCCACCTTATAATTGTTCTAATAAAATCGTCCTCTCTCCTATCCTTCCTTTCCAAACTTCTGGAGCGAGTCATGTACCCTCGCTTCCTTAAATTCCTCTCCTCCAACTCTCTCCTGGAACCCCTCCAATCTGGCTTCCCTACCCACCACTTCTCTGTAACTGTTCTCTCAATGGTCATCAATGACCTTCTTCTGGCCAAATCCAATGGCTCATACTCCATTCTTAACCTCTTGCACCTCTCAGCTGCTTTTGACACTGTCGATCGTTCCCTTCTCCTCAACATATTATACAACCTTGGCTTCACTGACTCCGTCCTCTCCTGTTTCTCCTCTTACCTCTTTCGACATTCATTCTGAGTCTCCTTCGTGGGTTCCTCCTCCCCTTCCTGTCCCCTAACTATAGGGGTCCGTGAAGAGTCAGTTCTTGGCCCACTTCTATTCTCCATCTACTGCACCTCCCTTGCTGAACTCATTCGCTCCAGCGGCTTCAACTATCATTTCTACACGATGACACCCAAATCTCTATCTCCTCCCCTGTTCTCTCTCCTTCCCTCCAGGCTCACATCTCCTCCTGCCTTCAGGACATTTCTACTTGGATGTCCTCCTGCCACCTAAAACTCAACATGTCCAGTACAGAGTTGCTTATCTTCCCTCCAAATCTCTGTCCTCTCCCTGACCTTCCCATCATGGTGGACGATACTACCGTCCTTCCCATCTCACAAGCCCACTGTCTTGGTGTCATCCTTGACTCCACTCTCTCACTCACCCCACATATCCAATCTGTCACCAAAGTCTGCTGGTCTCACCTTCACAACATCGTCAAAGTATTCCCCTTCCTCTCCATCCAAATCCCTACCACGTTAGTACCACCACTCATCCTATCCCCACTGGATTACTGCATCAGCCTCCTTTCTAACCTCCCAACCTCCTGTCTCTCCCAACTTCAGTCCCTACTTCACTCTTCTGGCTAAATTATCTTTCTACAGAAACGTTCTGGGCATGTCGCCTCTCTCCTCAAATATCTCCAGTAGTTGTCTATCAACCTCCGTATCAAACAAAAACTCCTCACTATTGTCTCCAAAACTCTCCTTCATCTTGTCCCTTCCTACCTCATCTTCCTTTTGTCTTTCTACATCCCAGCCCGTACACTCCATTCCTCTGGTGCTAACCTTCTCACTGTGCCCCGTTCTCGCCTGTCCCGCGGTCAATCTCTGGTCCACGTCCTACTTTTGGCCTGGAATGCCCTCCCTTCTCAAATGCGCCAATCACACTTCCCCTCTTCAAAGCCCTAATGAAGGCTCACCTCCTCCAAGAGGCCTTCCAAGACTCAGCTCCCTTTTTCCTCAGGTGCCCAGGCCCTCCCCATCGCCCCGACTCGCTCCCTTTGCTCTATCTCCTGTGGGGAGATGCCGCCCAATGTCAGCTGGGGTCGCCGACCAGAAGGAGGCTCCGGGTTCTTTAGATTGGATGGAGACGACCCAAAAACCAGACACCGAGCCAGAGTGATCAGTTCTGCTCATAATGAGGTATACTCACATAGCTGTAGCACAGCAAGCAAGCAAAGGCGGGTGTCTGGGTCCTAATCAGCAGGGCAGGCTCTGCAGGGCTCGGTCTAAACCCCTACAGCCAGTGATTGCAGCAATGCCTCTTATATACTCTACTTATCATTCGTTTGTGTGCGAAGCCCCCTCGTACCGGTTATCCCTCCCCGTGTTCCCAGGATGTCCCTGAAAAACTAAGCTGTTAGTACACTGCCTTCTCCTCTGATCGCCGCCACGTTGGCTCGGGACCTCCTCTCCCCTGGAGCCGCGCCTTGAACCGCCCGTCCCTTATTCCCGGCTTATTCTTTGGCTGCCAGACGCCGACACAATTGCGCCGAGTCCTCCTCTCCGTTGGAGCCGCACCCCGAACCCCTGGTCCCCCTCATTCCCGGCTGAATCTTCCTCCTCTAGTCACCGACACGGATGCGCTGGGATGCGCCGGGATCTCTCTTGCCAAGAAGCCAGCGCTATCAGACTTCAGTGACCTGCCTCCGGACTCATGGTCGTCTCCCCAACCCGGACTTCTGCACCCCCGCCCAAGGACTCCGACACCTAGGACCCCCCTCCACGCCACCGCAGGTCCCACAGCCACCAGATCCACGAGTAGCTCCCAGACCTCCGCCCATCTTTCCCTGACCCTCCTCCTTCCAATCCCCCTGGTCGAGCACCCCCTAGTAGCCCGTCCAGGTAGCAAACCCGGACCGTGTGACTCTGTACTCCCCAGCACCCCAGCACCCCCAGACTCGTGGGACATTGTGCTTCCCTGCTCCCCGCCATCCCCGGAGTCGTGGGACGTTGTGCTTCCTTGCCCCCTCCCCCCGCCCCGGGCCATGGGACATTGTGCTCCCCAGGAGGCCTGAGGAGAGAGTTAAAAGTCCGGAATAATTGGCGGGGGTGACGGACGTGGGGGTCAATGAGGGAAGAAAAGTAGCTTTGCCTGGCGGAGGAGAGGGCAGAGTTAAGGCAGGAAAGGAGATAATTGAAATGGATAAGGTTGGCTTGGTGCTTGGACCTTCGCCAGCAACGCTCAGCAGCTCGAGCATAAGAGCGAAGGAGGCAGACAGAGGCAGAGATCCAGGGCTGCGGGTGAGTGGAGCGAGAGCGGCGAAGGGAAAGGAGGGTGAGTGAGTTGAGATGAGTAGAGAGGGTGGAGTTGAGGGTGGTAACCTGATCATCGAGAGTGGGAAGAGAGGATAGGGAGGCAAGGGGGGTGAGATGCTTTGGGAGAGATGAATGGGCTCAAGAGAGTGGAAGTCTCTGTGAGGGAGTAACAACAGATTTGCAGGGGGAGAGAGTGTGAGAGAGGAGGCAGGTGAGAAGGTTATGGTCCGAGAGAGGGATTTCAGAGTTGTTGAGGGTGGAGATAGTGCAGCGGTAAGAAATTATGAGATCGAGGTGTGACCAAGTTGGTGAGTGGGAGAGGTGTGGTGGAGCAGGAGGATGGCAGAGTCAAGAATTGATAGCAGGCGGGAGGCAAAGGAGTCACCAGGTACATCCATGTGGATGTTGAAATCTCCGAGAGTCAGAGTGGGCAGAGAGAAGGAGAGAAGGAAGGTGAGAAAAGGGTCAAGGTGGTTGAAGAAGTCGGAGGTGGGACCCGGAGGGCGATAGATGACGGCTATAAGTATCTGGAGGGGGTGGTAGAGCGAATGACATGGGCTTCAGAGGAGGAGAAGGAGAGGGAAGGGGAAAGAGGGATAGTGTGGAAGCGGCAACGGGGTGAGAGGAGGAAGCCGACGCCTCCTCCGCTTCCGGTGAGTCTGGGGGAGTGGGAGAAGGAGAGACCTCCGCTGGAGAGAGCAGCAGAAGAGACCGTGTCTTCAGGAGTGAGCCAGGACTCCGTAAGGGCAAGGAGGAGGAGAGAGCGGGAAAGGAAAAGGACAAGGATGAAAGGTAGTTTACCTGTAATGGAGTGGGGATTCCAATGAGTGGGGATTCCAAAGGCCACATTTGAAAGCAGCTGTGGTTGCAGGGGAGGGAGGGGGAGAGAGCGGGGGGAGGGCAGGGTTTGGATGGGAATGAGGTGGCGGGGGCCTGGGCGGGGAAAGGAGGATGAGGCGTGACGGTGGGACAGAAGGACCGGGATGGGGCGTGGGTGGGAGGAGGGAGTGTGGTGGGGAGGAGCGCAAAGGGAGGGGGATGAGGGGTGGCGCTGGTAAAGTGAGGTTCTTGGTCAGAGCAGGGGATGAGGGGAGGAGGCGGAGGAGAAAGCGGGAAAGAGCTGGGCGGGAGAGGGGAAGGGGAAGGTGAGTATTGGGAGGGGCAGATGGAAGGAGGGGGGTAGAAGGAAATGGTGAGGTCAGAGAGGTAGGTGGGATATGGACTTTACCTACCCTGATTGACTTGAATCTGCCCCAGCACATGCTACCGGGCCAGGCATAAAGTAAGCATTTAATAAATAATATACGAAAAAAATAAAGGAGGAAGGGAGAATCCAAATGAGGAAGGGGGCTAGGATTGCCGATCCTCCCCTTTAACCTATCTATCCAGGGAGGCCTTCACTGAGTGTTTACTTAAAGACCATAAAGAGTAAAGAGTGCTTACTGAAAAACAAAGAGCTTTCCCGTCCCCCAGAGCACCCTCAGCTGTCAGGGATCCTGGGGGAAGTCAGCCTGAGGAGGGAGTTAGGCCCAGCCGAGAGGATGACGAGGGGAGAGTCAGACAGGGGGTGAGTCAGGTCGGGAAGGCTCAGATATGGGCAGTCAGATGGGGACAGTCCGACAGGGAAGAGTCAGGTAAGGGGAGAATCAATCAAGGCAGAATGAGAGGGGGAAGATCAGATTGGGACGAGTCAGATAGGGGACCGTCACACAGGGGGCGGTCAGGTATCTCCTTCACCTCCTAACGACATTGACTAGGCACAGCGGGGGGAAGGAGGCCACAATTTGACAGTTCAAGATGGCGTCAGTCACAGCTGTGCCAATTCTTAAAGGGGCTGCGGCCTTGGCCTTCATCAGTCCGCGGGAGAGGGAGGGGCCAGCTCACACACACCCACACACACACACCTGCCAATCAGCGGGCGAGAGAGGAGGTGCCCGGCCCAAGTGGGAGGGGGAGGGGTGAGCACGCTAAGAGCAGCCAATCATGGTGGCTCCCCGAGGCCCCGCCCCCGTCTCCCCTCCCGACCCCGCGCCCCCGCCCTCCCCGTAGAAGAAGGAATCGAACTGGTCCTGGGTAGCCCGGACTCCTTGAGCTCTTCCAACGTGGGGTCTGCCTGCATGAACCTCGGGAAAAGTCAGATGACATATATGATATAGATATAGGTATGTATATGTATGTGTGTGTGTTTGTGTGTGCGCCTGTGCAAAGGTATATGTACGCATTTAACTGACATTAGACTAAGCATGGAATAAAAAAAAATCACTGTATTCAGTCGTGATTTGGTTTCACTTTGAATTTTTCAGCGAGTGCCTAACCCAGTAAAAGCTCCCGATTCCTTAGGGCTTCCCAGCCGGGGGTGGGGGTGGGGGGCGATTCACAGATCTCGCCCCAGGGGATCAGGAATCTGGGGGAAATGCATCCAAGGATCTCTTCCAAGGGGAGCAGGAATCTGAGAGAGGTGAATCTTTAGCAGCCTGAGATATGCCAGGCAGGGCAAAGATCTCAGTCTGTGCCCATGACCATAATGATAATAATGATGATGTTGGTATGAGCTTTGTACTGAATATGTGACAGGGCCTATACTAAGCACAGGGGTAGATAAAAGGTAATCAGGTTGGACACAGTCCCTGTCCTTACATGGGGCTCGCAGTCTTAATCCCTATTTTTACAGATGAGGTAACTGAGGCACAGAGATGTTAAGTGACTGGCCAAAGGCCACAAAGCAGACAGGTGGCAGAGCTGAGATTAGAACTCATGACCTTCTGACTCTCAGATTCGTGCTCTATCCACTGTGCTATGACATATATATGTATATATAAAATCACATATGTATGCCTGGCATACAGTTAGAGCTTAAAAAATGCCACATGCCTGGCATTTATTCCTTAGACATAAGTTCATCAATTGGAGTTGCAGTGGACTGAGCAGCAAGATAGATACCTGGGAGCTATCTTCAATTATTTTTATATTGCAATTGGGCTTTAACATGGTTTTTCAGATAAAATGCATTTGCCTCTAAGCCCTCCTTTCCTCTTCCCCACTCGCTTCTGCGTTGCGTGACTTGCTCCTTTTATTCATGCCTCTTCCTAGTCCCACAACATTTATGCTTATATATGTAAATTATTGACTTTTATCATCTTTTTCCCTGGCTAAATTGTGAGCTCATTATTATACTCTCCCTAGTGCTTAGTACAGTGCACTGCACACAGTAAACTCTCAATAAAAATGAATGAATTAAAGAACCGCCCAAGAATACAAAGATTGAAGGTGATGGAGAGAGGCAGCATGGCCTATTTGAAAGAGAACAGGTTTGGGAGACAGAAGACTTGAATTCTAAGCCAGCCTCCACCACATTTGTGACCTCGAGCAAACACTTAACTTCTGTATGACTCGGTCACCTCATCTGTAAAACAAGTGGGACAGGGACTGTGTCCAACCTGATTTGCTTGCATCCACCCAGCGCTTAGTACAATGCTATGCACACAGTAAGAGATGTTAAAACAAATCCAAGACAACCCAGATCATATTTTGAGAACACAAGATAATATCCCAGTTATCAATGTCTCACAGAAAAAATCAGAAACGAACCATTGATATTTTGGGAGAAAGACTTTAATTGGTTGTGTGGTTTATCCAGACTATAATGCTTTTTCATTTAAATTTGGAAAGATACAGAACAGGTATGTGATCCTCCCTTAATTTAAAGGAACTCGGGTTTTGCTCACCCAAGCCTCTCCCAATTCTTCTCAGAATATGGAAAATGATGAAGCCCATCATTACTACCAATCAATCAATTCCATTTAGTACATGCTTACTATGTCCCGAGAACTGTACTAAACGCATGGGAATGTGCACCATAACAGAACTGGAAGATGTGATCCCTGCCCATAAGTTAGCTACCCATCCGACTAGTTTCCCCAGGTTCGTGCAGATGGTCCCATGTTGGAGGAGTCAAGGAGTCTGGCTACGCACAGCACATCGCTGTGGCTCAACTTTTGGCTGCTTTGGCCGGGGTCCGGGGGCCAATTCTTTCCCCCTTTTGTTGTTTGTCGGGGAATGTGCGGTTGAAGCGGGGGGTCCTGATTCTCTATTCCGATTGCCTGCTGTCTCAAGCTCTTTACTGGTTGAAAGCAAGGAGATTGGCTAACTCTCTCCACGGCGCCTACCCCAAGGCTCATTTGGCAGTCTTTCTCCTGCACGGCAGCAGGGCTATTCAGCTCCTCCTCAAACTCCTCTGCAAGATAATACCGTTTTTCCTCAAATTCCCCCTTCTCAAACTTCTCAGAAAGACAATTCAGTTTCTCCTCAAATTTCCACTTTGACATTGTTGCACAGGAAGTCAAAGAATAGTCTCTTAGGAAATGGCTTCTGCGTTACAAGATGGATTCACTCTTGCTCACCACTGTCATCTTCCCCTATCCCCTCAGAAGTACCCTCCCATGACCGCATGACTCCCTCCAGTAATCACCCCATCTCCCTCCCACCATTTCTCTCCACACTCCTTGAGCGAGTTGGCTATACCCACTGTCTTCACTTCCTCTCCTCCAGTTCTTCCCTTGACCACCTCCAATCTGTTTACAGCTATCTCCATTATACTGAAAACATCCTCTCTAAGGTCATAAATCTTCTTGTTCTTGCCAAATCAAACAACCTCTACTCCATCCTAATCCTGTTGGACCACTCAGCTGCCTTTGACACTGTCGACTACTCCCTTTTCCTGGAAACATTCTCTAACCTCAGCTTCACTTACTCTCCTGGTTTGTCTCTCTCTGGATACGCTTTCTCAGGCTGGTTCTTAGGCTCCTGCTCTGCATCTCACCCTCAAAAATAGGAGTCCCTCAAGGCTCAGTTCTGAATCCCCTTCCATTCTCTATCCACACGCATTCCCTCGGCTTCAACTCCCAGCTCTCGATGCATGATTCCCAAATCTCCCTCTGCCGCCCTTCGTTCTCTACAGTCTCACATTTCCTCCAGTCTTCAAGGCTTCTCTCCTTGGATATCCTGCCATCACTTCAAAGTTATCATGTTCGAAACCTAACTCCATATCTTCCCAACCAAACCCTGTCCTCTCCCTATCTTTCCCATCACAGTGGCCAGCATCACCATTTTCCCACGCTCACAAGTCCATAAACCTGGTATTAACCTCGACTCATCTCTCTTGTTCAACCCATTTTCTTTTCTTAATGGAACTTTCTTCAACCCATCAGCTCAAACTTCATAGCGTCACTAAAATCAGACTTTTCCTCTCCATGCAAACTGCTCCTTTGCTGATTCAAACACTTATTCTGTCCTACCTTGACTACTGCCTCAGCCTGCTCACTGACCTCCCTGACTCCTGTGTCTCCCCATTCTAGACCATACTTCACTCTATTTCCCGGATCATTTCTCTACCAAACCATTCACACCACATCTCCCCACTCCTCAAGACCCTCCATTGGTTTCCCGTCCTCCACTGCATTAGACAGAAACTCCTCACTATTGGCTTTAGAGCCTTCGGTCAGCTCACCCCCTCCTACCTCATCTGGCTGCTATCCTTTTACAAACCAGCCTGCTCATTCTGCTCCTCTAATGTCAATCTACTCACTGCACCTCAATCTCTCCTATCTCGCTATTGGCTTCTCTCCCAAAGCCCGATTCTGCTCTGGAATGCCCTCCCACTTCATATCTGGCAGACGACCACTGTCCCCACCTTCAAAGACATACTGAAGGCCTATCTCCTTCTAGAGAACTTTCCCTGACTAAGCCTTCATTTGCTCTTTTCCCATTCCCTTCTGTGTCACCCAGCTCGAGCTCAGCTCCACAGCACTTGTATCCATATCTGTCATTCATTTATATATTCATATTAACATTTGTCTCACCCTCTTGACTGTAAGCACCTTCTGAACAGGAACTGTGTCTACCAACTCGGTTTCATTATTATATTGTCCTCGCCCAGGCACTCGGTAGTGTTCTGCACCCAGTAACCACTCAATAAATAGGACTGATGTATTGATTGATTGATTGAATTGAGTCTCACTCACGTTTATCGATTGAAAGGAATCCTTTGGTTTGAGGGTTCACAGATTGCATTTGACATTGGATTCCTTCCTAAATCCCTCTGGAATTGTGGTAACCCCCATCTCTGGGGAGACGAAAGAGGAATCGTCATCGAAGGTAAAATTAAGTCACCCAGAATGCCCACCTCAGTCTTTATTTTTGAGGGTAGAGCATAGGTCAACATGGTGAATTTGACCCCTGAAGATTTCTCCCCTCCCTCTGCTTTTTCCCTTATCCTTCCCACAGCACTTGTGCAAATTTGTATATATTATTTCTCTATTTTATTAATGGTGTATATATCTATAATTCAATTTATCTTGATGGTATTGATGCCTGACTACTTGTTTTGTTTTATTGTCTGTCTCCCCCGTTTAGACTGTGAGGCCGTTGTTGGGCAGAGATTGTCTCTATCTGTTGCCGAATTGTACATTCCTTAGTACAGTGCTCTGCACACAGTAAGCGCTCAATAAATACGATTGAATGAATGAATGAATGAAATCAGCTTCTGGCCTAGTAGATAGAACCTGGGTCTGAGAGTCGGAGGACCTGGATTCTAATCCTTACTGGGTGACTTCTTTGCTGTATGATCTTGGACATGTCACTTTATTTCTTTGGGACCCAGTTTCTGCATCTACATCCGATGTTCAAAACTAGGGGTGATACGGTCATTTCCGGCTGATCCGCCCCCCGACCCCAGTCAGAGAGATCCGCGCTGTGGGGCAGCCTCCTTCCCTCCTGGGCAGGGAGGCCTGTTAGGTGGCGCCCTCAAAGAGACTTGGCTCTTCATCCCTCGTCCCCTCAGTCCCGGCCTGCCCCATCCAGGACCAGCTCCATTCCTTCTTCTCCTTCTTCCCTCCCACTCCCACCTGGACCTGGAAGCCCACCTCCCTCTCCCGTGGCTGACAGAGAGTGAGGCGAGAGTCCGCTCCTCATATATTTCCCGCAAAGGGCCGTGGCACAATTGTGGCTAATGCCATCTTGAACTGTTAAATTGACAGACAAATTGAAGCCACCTCCCCCTGCCCTGCCGAATGACATCCGAGGATGGGGAAGGGTGGAGCCAGTAGGGACGGGGTCCAAAGAGGGCAGGTAGAAGGAACCCTGAGGAGTTTCCGCTGTGGGACAGGACTCGGCCCGCCTTGCCAGACCCAGCTGGACACTGCCCGGCCTGCCGGGGTGGAGCAGGGGCCAAAGCTGGCAGGGGGGGGAAGGGGTGGGACCTCCCCGCCTACAAGGCTATAGGCTGTAATTCTAAACCTCAAACACTATAATTCTATTTATTTTTATTTAAGATGTGCATATATCTATACTTCCATTTATTCAAAATGATACTACTGATGCCTGCTTACTTGTTTTGATCCCTGTCTCCTCCCTTCTAGACTGTGACCCTACTGTGGGCAGGGATTGTCTCTTAGTTGCTGAACTGTACTTTCCAAGCACTTAATACAGTGTTCTGCACTCAGTAAATGCTCAATAAATACGATTGTATTGAAAGAATGAATATGTAGGGGGCAGGGCTAACTGCTCCCCACCCAACTAAAGCAAAATGATGTGCCCAACGTCACCCAGCAGGCAAGTGTCAGAACCGGGACAAGAACCCAGGACCTTCCCGACTCCCAGGCCCACCCTAAATCCAGCAGGTTACACTTCTTCCTTTCGCTTACAGTGTGCCAACCGCTGTATCAAGAACCAAGTTGGTTACAATATAAGCACATGGGGCACAATCCCCATCCCATTTCATGTCTTCCCGTTTGGACTCACCACCTTCCCCGCCGGCTGACGAGTGCAATTTGCACCTTGCCTAAACCACGCATTAAACTTAATGCCATTCAGCATCTCGCTTCCTGTAATCACGACCGGACAGAGAAATAGCTTCCAAGTGACGACCAAAAGATAGTACATGTTGGTTTTTTGTTGCATTTTTTACGGCTATTGATTCACCTAACACTCTGTTGGTTCACTCTATGTAAGAGATCTCAGAGTTGGAGCCCCCACCAGCCTACTCATTCACATCCCTCACAGTGGAAGTGATTGAGGGCCATGCTCATGCAGAGGTCAAGGTGAAGTGTTGAAGGAAAATGAGATGACCCAAAGACCCTGGCATTTACTCGACCCCTGGACCCACTTCTTGAGACTAACCCTTCTTAACATGAACTTGACCCCTAATCTACCTCGTAAACTAACTCTTTCAACAAGCACGACCCTCAACCCTCTATCGTATCTTGCCAAGGAGGAGGGGTCCCCGGCTGAATGATCTGCAGAAGAAAAAAAACCGGAGAAGAAGGAAAACTGAAGAAGAAAGAAAACTGCAGTGCCATCCTAAATGCCAGAAACCAAACTATCTGATAGTAATAGACTAGGGCATATCCAGAAGAAGCTCGATGTTATGGTCAACAAGCATAGTATAAGAGAAGGGGGAAATTACACCCATGCTGCTTGTCCTTAAAAGGGAAGGTGGGGGAAGCCCGGGACCTAGGGACCTCTTAGGCTCAAGAGCCCCATGCAAGTCGGCCTCGTTAATTACGTGTCCTCTGGATGGGACTAATTAACTCGCGGTAGGATAAGTTTATGCCTAGGTTGGGCTGGGTACAGTTATGCACTCTTATAGCTAAATATTTGGACTTAGGTATCTAGTTTCTAGGTTGTGGTTCTCATTCCCTCGGCTGCCCCTAGACACGAACTCTCTAATAGGGTCTCGGGTAATAAATTGGCTACTTGGGACTCGACATCACTGGTGTCAGAATTGGGATACTTGTGTCTTGAGCGCCCCGAATTAAATGTAGTGTCGTTCCCATCTAACAAACCGATAACCTTGGTGTTATCCTTGACTCCTCCCTCTCATTCAACCCACATAATCAATCCATAACCAAATCCTGTTGGTCTCACCTTCACAACATCGCTAAAATCTATCCTTTCCTCTATACCCTGCTACCACGTTAATACTATCCTATACTTAATACTCATAGTTAATACTCATCCTATCCAGCCTAGATTACTGCATCAGCCTCCTAGCTGATCTCCCAACCTCCTGTCCCTCCCCACTCCAGCCCATACTTGCATGCCTCTGCCCGGATCTCCTTTCTACAAAAACTTTCAGGACCAATGAACCCCCTCCTCAAAAATCCCCACTGCTTGCTTATCCACCTCCATATCAAACAGAAACTCCTCACCACTGGTTTTAAAGCACTCCATTAACTTCCCCCTTTCTACTACAGCTCGTTTCTCTCCTTCTACAACCCAGCCTGCAAACTTCAAACTTCTGGTGCTAACCCTCGCACTGTGCCTCGATCTTGCCAGGTCCACGTCCTGCCTCTGGCCCTCTCTTCTCAAATCTGACAGACAATTACCCTCCCCGCCCTCCCCCATCAAAGCCTTATTGAAGGCACAAGACGCCTTCCCAGGCTAAGCCCCACTTTTCCTCATCTCCCACTCCCTTCTGCTTCACCCTGACTTGCTCCCTTTGCTCTAATCCACCCCAACCCTAAACTACTTAAGCATATACCTGTAATTTTACGTTTTCGTATAAATATCTGTCTCCCCCCTCCCCCTCCTCCGCCCACTCACGGCAAACTGTGACCTCATCTGGAGCAGAGAATGCCTCTGTTTATTGTTGCATTGTACTTTCCCAAGCCATTAGTACAGTGCTGTGCACACAGTATGCGCTTAATAAATATGATTAAATGAATGAATGCGTAGTCCTCCAGGAGGAGGGGAGAGATGGACGATCTCAGTGAAGCTCGCAAGGATCCTATGAAAAGAAATGGATGGACCATTGTTAGGTGGGTCATTGAGTTGTTAAATGGATCGTAGGGAAACCAGGAAATCCTAAATGAAGAAATAGAAGCCTGGCAGAAGGCTTAGGCAGACGTTTAAGCCTGGAAAGGAAGGGAAGTCATCATCAGTTTCCTTTTGGTTTGCCTTATCCATGGGTGGAGGAGAAATTGAAAGTTTGCAAGCCCATCTCAACAGGGCAGAGAAAAGAGAGGAAGCCCTGGAACCAGATGTAGCTGCCTCGTGGGCGGACTCTCGGGTCTGAAAGGGGCGAATGGCCAAAATGGAAAAGACCCTAGAGCCCTTAGTGAAGGACTCTAGGACTCTCATTGGAATTAGCCCAACGGAAGCCTGTCACTCCTGTGGACGTACGTCTACTACTGGATGGAGATGGTCCAGATTTCCCCCATTGGACCCTAGAATCTTTTCTAGGGCCCCAGGCCCTGCAAGGTATGAGGGCTTCCCTTTTCCCGGACAGGGAAACCACATTAAGAGTCCCCTTCCCACCGCCTTATTCACCTGAGAGGGAAGCAGGAGTTTCCACGTGGGCTAGGCGAAGAGGTAATGTTCAGGGCAGATTGATAACTCGATTTACTGGAGAACAACTCAGCGAGTTACAAGAGCAATATTCTAAACAGTCCAAGGAGTTATAGCCTCTTTTGAAGGAGGGAAGTCCCTTATGATTCCCTAAAAATATCTCCATTCTGTTTTAAGTATCGGAAGGATTGTGTGAACATGTTGGTATTAAGGTTCCCCTCAGGCTTGAGTGCTACAATTGTTATGTAGGATGTTCTGGGGATGTCAGAGAGTTGGGATTTAAGGTGATGACTGTAGAGAGATTATGTATATGGATGTGGGTGGAGCCAGAATGAGGAAAGGTTGTAAAGATGGAGAAGAGTGAGAGGCTTGAAGGAAAATCCCAAAAGGTTGTCTCTACGAGAAGCAACGTGGCTCAGTGGAAAGAGCCTGGGCTTGGGAGTCAGAGGTCATGGGTTCGAATCCCGGCTCTGGCACTTGTCAGCTGTGTGACTGTGGGCAAGTCACTTCACTTCTCCGTGCCTCAGTTACCTCATCTGTAAAATGGGGATTAACTGTGAGCCTCACTTGGGACAACCCAATTACCCTGTATCTACCCCAGCACTTAGAACAGTGCTCTGCACATAGTAAGCGCTTAACAAATACCAACATTATTATTATTATTATCATTATTATTACAGAGATAATAGGGGAGTGAATATAGATGAGAGAGAATGCCAATGTCTCAGGAAGATAAGGATTTAGGCACTTTTTCTGGGGAAATGGAAATGAAAAACTCATTGGACAGGAAGGATTGGCTGCGATGGCTTGTCTGTATCAAGTATGCATAAAATGAATTATATTGAATGAACTGGCCAGTGTTGTGAAGTGTTATGAAAATGTGTCTTGTGCACTGTGAGGACAAATACCAGACTGAATGTGGGTAATTCAAAGGCTGAGAGACATCTTGCTGGTTTAGCCATTTTAAGCTGTTTCCCTTCTTTTAGTTCACTGCAGAGAATTTACAAACTGAGGCATGGGTGCAGATAGGAAAACCCTACGGGGCTAGGTCTATCGGTTGAAAATATCAAAGAGAAAATGTGTTTTAAGGGAAAGTGCTTCCCTCAAACAAATGGGTAACTTTTAAACGCATAGTTAGCCCTCAAATGAATGGTTGTTA
The DNA here is from genome assembly GCF_004115215.2 of Ornithorhynchus anatinus. Lineage (NCBI taxonomy): Eukaryota > Metazoa > Chordata > Mammalia > Monotremata > Ornithorhynchidae > Ornithorhynchus > Ornithorhynchus anatinus. Next base: position 61,367 of record NW_024396729.1, on the reverse strand, counting down.
ACTAGCTTTTCTGTGAAGCATGGATCACAGTGTTGGGAAAGTTAATTCTCAACTAGTTAAGTAAAAGAGGTAATTGTGAAAGGAGAATTTTTCAGTTGCTCTTTCAAGGCCAGGGAAGCCTGCAGAAGTGGTTGTTTGGGTATTAAAACTGAGTTTCCACTGACAATCTACTGTGTTTTTTAATTTGGTAAAGAGGTGTTTAAGCAGGTGGAGGACAGAATTTCATATTATGTCCAGCTGTTGTAAATGTGATAGCTTGAGCAAAGAAATTTGCCTTGATGCATTCACTAGGGAACTATAAAAGAAAAGACAGTTAAAAAAATATACTTAATAAATTGTTCCTCACATAATTTTGGATAAAAGACAGAATGACAATTTGGTGTAAAGAAATGTAGTTCTGAAAGAAGAGGTAATACTATGATTGAAGGGGAAAATTTGTAATAATTGGATCTTCACTTTTAACGAATGGGAACTAGAGGAGAACCTCAAGAATTTGTTAAAAAACACGGTAGGCATACTGGGTTGCACCAATTTCTCGGGGAATGGACCCAGCAATGGGATATCTCCTTTATTCAACAAAGGGACCTACGGTCCATCTGAAGCCCCAGCCTTCCAAATGGCTTCTGAGAATTAACTAAAGCAGAATTAAGTGGGAGAAACTTATATCAGCCATGAATCTTAAGAATTCCGATTAAGGGACAGCTGCACACAAAAGAGGAATTTAATTGCTGACCGATTGAATTTATAGAAAATGGGGCTTATTTGCTAATCTTTGTTTGTGAAATTGATCTTCTGGCTCAAATAATGTTTATTATAAAACTTCCATTATGTTGAGATTTAAAATAATGTTAGCATTGTATTCAGTCTCTAATATAACCTGGCAAATGGCTTTACCATTTGTCTGCTGTGTGACCTTGGACAAGTCACTCCGTTTTCCTGGGCTTCAATTACCTCATTTGTAAAATGGGGATTGAGACTGTGAGTCCCATTTGGAACAGGGACTGTGTTGGACCAGACTGGCTTGTATCCATCCCAGCAGGTGCTTAACAAATACCACAATTATTATAATTATTACTATGACTGCTTAGTGCTCTGTGTGATACACGATCATATGTAAAGGAAAGAACCTGGTTTCTTTATCTTTGTCTTCAAAATTGTGTCTCCTTTAAGGGACTGGGAAGGTTTAAAGATTATATACCTAGGATTTGAAAAGTGACACGAAATATGATCAGAGGGAATTGTTAAGATTCTTAGGGATGATTCTTAAACACTATCGGTAAAGAACCGTTATTTCAAACTTTATCAATTGTATCTGACAATATGATGCTGTTTGTTATTTCCTTGCCTAAAAATTCTGTTTTAGGATCATTTTTTTCCAATACTTTTGTCCAGTAGGGCACATTCCTTCCTATGAAACAGCCCCTCACCATGGCAGGAAAGTTTGCATACACCAATGAAGCTTAGAACTATGCCACTGAGAGATACTCTCGCTAGGGTTACCCACAATGGAAAGGTCGAAGCAGAAGCATCAGACAACGTTGATTCACTTGTGCTGGGCTCCAGCGGCATGGGAAAGAGCCAAAGGCTGTTCATCAAATAACCGAAATATTGATCAAAGATAAAACCAGAGACGAAGTTTTCTGAGGGAAGAGGGCGTGGTAAACCACTTCCATATTTTTACCAAGAAAACTCTTTGGATGCACATACCAGAATGACTGCAGATATATTGCTGGAAAGTGAGTCCCTCAGATCGAAAGACACTTAGAGCTCCTGAGAAAGAGTAGAGCAGACAGGTCTCAGAGTATTATGACAGTTTATGATGTGGCCTTAATAAAGCCTTAAAGACCTCGGGTCACTGATGTTGTCCTATGAGAAATGAGTATCCGAAGCTGTAAAAATACCTTTATTCCTGGAACATGGAATATGCAAAACCTGAACCAGGGAAAGTTGGAAATAGTCAAAAATGAAAGAGACCAATTGAAAATCGACATCCTAGGAATAAGCGAACTGAAATGGACTGGCATTGGGCATTTCCAATCTAACGAGCATATGTCCAAAACAGAGCTCTTTATCTTCCCTCCCAAGCCCTGTCCTCTTCCTAACTTCCCTGTCACTGTGGATGGTAGACCAAATTTCCCGTCTCTCAAGCCCGCAACCTTGGTGTCATCCTTGACTCAGTTCTCTCATTCACCCCACACATCCAATCCGTCACCAACGCCTGCCGGTCTAACCTTTACAATACCACCAAGATCC
>NW_024396729.1:0-58615 GCF_004115215.2 Ornithorhynchus anatinus | reverse complement strand
GGTGAATGCCAAAAGCTGGTGGGCTTTCACCAGCAGAGGAGACTTTTCTTTCATGTTGAGTAAAACACTCAACATGATGGACTGGCGGCCGTAAAGGAGGAAATAGAGGGTGACCAGGATGATGACCCTCTTGGCCGCTCGGACCTCGGGCAACTGTCTGGGGGAGTAGCCGGGCCCGTGGAGGTGTCGGACCTGCCGGTGGTGCCTGTGCAGAGCAATGACCATGTAGCCACTGGCCACGCTCATGATCGCTACAAATATAAGATCACGGCCAGAAAGGAAAATAGCATTTACCAGGGCAACCTCCGTACTAACAATGATTATTGAACAATAATTAAGATCATATGTAATGCGAACGGTGGTGCTGTTCTGGGGGCCCGTTGCATACATCAGTGTATTAATTTCGATCAGCAAATTGAGGACCCAGAAAAAGACAAAGGAGGGGACTACACACTTGGGTAATTTAACTTTGACCCACGACCACTGGGAGGTGCTGGGGCTGATGGTGATGGCCTGGAAGACGCTCAAGAAGCATGTGGTGCAGATAACAAGACCCCGGGACACCCGGTAAATATATAAGATGATTTTACATCCATTCCCATCCAAGAAATTTCTTCCTCCCCATGCAGAAATGGTCTCTGAGATTCCATAGGTGAAAAAAATGATGGTGTTGGCCAGGGCCAAGTGAGTGTAGATCAAGTCTGAGGAGCTGATCTTGTGACTGAAGGAGATCATGTGGGTATAAAACAGGAGGAGGAAGACATTTACTGACACCCCAGTGCTGGTCTGTAACAGCAGCACAGTCCCAAAGGAAATGTCATTGACGTCCATTCATATGGGTTCTCAGTCTGAAGCAGAGGAGGCCTCCTGGGAGTAGGAGAAAGTGGAAGAGAAAAGGGGAGAGAAACAATAGATGAAGTGTGTGAGAAAGAGGGAGGGAAAGTGAGAATGATAGCGATAGGGAGAGGGAAAGAAAGGGAGAGGGAAAGAGAATAGGTGCCAGAGCAAGAGAACAGAGTGAGAAAGACATAGGGAGGAGAGAGTAGAAGGAGGAGAGAAAATGTGATACATAGACAAAGAGGCCTAAGAGTAAGATAGAGGGACTGAAACTATGAAATGAAACAAAGGAAGGGAAAACGAGTAGGAGGAGAATAAGAAAGGAAAGAGAAAGAGAAAGAGAAGGATGGAGAATGAGAGTAGGAAATTAATCTCCCAGTAAGTGGTATTTTTTGAGGACTTATTGTACGTAGAACACTGTACTATGTATTGGGAGAGTACAATCCATATGAATTGAACTCTTGCCCACAAGGAGCTTTCAGTTTATTGGGGAATTAAGACATTAAAATAAATTATAGCTGGGGCAAATGACAGGGTATAAATATATGTACATACGAGCAGTCGGGATGAGGATAGTGTGACTCTCAAGTTTCTAGAGAGTCTAGGGTTAAAGGCATAAGGGATGGAGAAGGCAGGGTGAATAAGGGAAATGAGGTCTTAGTCGGGGGAAGGTCTCTTGGAGATGTGATTTTAGGATGGCTCTGAAGCTAGGGAGAATGGTGGTCTGTGAGATGAGAAAGGGGAGGATATTCCAGACCAGAGGAAGGAAATAGGCAGGGAGTGTGTGTTGTAAAAGAGGAGTTGGAAGTAGAAAGAGTTGGCTAGTGTTAGAGGAGTGAAATGTATGTGTTGGATTATGACTACTCAGACTTTGAGTCCCATGTGAGAACCGGATTATGTCCAACTAGATTCATATATATCTCTCCCAGTGCCTAGAAGAGTGCTCGACACAGAGTAAGCACTCAAAATACCATAATTGAAACAGCGATAATAATAAGATGAGATCAGCGAGTAAGGTAGGTAAGAGCTGATTAAGGTAAGAAGTTTCTGTTTCTTGCAGAGGTGAATGGGCAAGTATTGAAGGTTTTTAAGGAGTGGGGAGACATGGGCTGAATTTGTTTTTGGAAAATGATTTGGGGAGCAGTGTGAAATATGAACTAGAGAGGGGAAAAATAGGGTTAGGGAAGTCAACTTGGAGGTAGAAGCACTAGTTAAAGCATGATATGATAGGTGCTTGGATCAACCTGATAACAGTGTGGGTGGAGGGGAAAGGACAGATTCCAGAGATGATGTGAAGATAAAAGTGACAGGATTTTGTGGCTCACTACATATATGAGTTAATGAGAGTCATGAGTCACAGATAATGCCAGGATTACTGGGTTGTGAGACAAGGAGGATTGTGGTGTTGTCTACAGGAATGAGAAAGTCTTAGGGAGGAAAGGGTTTGGAAAGGAAGATATATGGGAAAGAGCTGGGAAAGGAAAGAAAGAAGTATAGCGAGAGAAAGAGAGAAAGGGGAAGGAAAGAATGAGAAGCAGAGAGAAAGAGGGAGGAGAGTAAGAGAGGAAATTCATGAAAAGGAGAGGAATAGAATCCAATTGAAAGGCAGGTAAGGGAAAGAAAGAGAGGCAGAGGGAGAGCAAAAAAGAGAGGCTTTCAAAATAGTGGGTAGGTCAAAATAAAGAGTAAAATATTCGCGGTCTTACTGTTTCTTAAATATTCTACTTGGGAGTCAGAAGTCATCCTGGTTCCACCACTTGCCGCCTGTGTGCCCTGAGGCTAGTCGCTTAACTTCTCTGTGCTTCAGTTTCCTCACCTGTAAATTGGAGATTAAACACCAGTCTCCCTTCTTCTTGGACTATGAGTCCCATGTGGGGCAGAGACTGTGTTTGGTGTGATTATCATGTATTTTTCTTTAGATTTTTTTAATGGTATTTGTTAAGTGCTTTCTATGTGCCAGGTCTATTGAACCCTGGGGTAGATAACAGATAAATTGGTTTGGACAGAGTTTGTGTCCTTTATTGGGCTCACAATCATATTCCTCATTTTACAGATGAGGTAACTGAGGCCCAGAGAAGCTAAGTGACTTGCCCAAGGTCGCACATCAGACAGGTGGTGGAGCTGAGATTAGAACCCAGGTCCTCTGACTCTCTGGCTTGTGCTCTTTCTACTAGGCCAACTGTTTCCCCCATTTGTTTCGTGTCAAGTACTGTTCTTAGTGCTGCAGGATTTACAACTTAATAAGACTTAATAAAATTCCTGTCCCACATGGGACTCACACTCTACATAGGAGGGAGAACAGGCATTAAAACCTCATTTTACAGTTGAGGGAACTGAGGCATGGAGAAGTGAAATGACGCAGGTCCCACAGCAGACATGTGCAGAACCTGATATTAGAACCAGATCTTTGCCCCCCAGGTCCATGATCCTTCCACTAAGCCATGTTGTTTCTATCCCAGCACTACAGTGCTTGACACATTGTATGCACTTAATCAGTATGATAATCGTTTTTAGAGACAACATTGGGAAACAGTGCATTCTCCCATGAGCCACCTGACTAAATCACATTTCAGTTCCTGCAATATGCAGGCTTCTGGGGTTAAGATTAAGGAGGAGGGGTCACCCAATTCTACTTTGAATGGACTCTCTGATCACTCTTTGGACATGGCCAGTGGAGATTTGCAGGGACAAGGATACTTTATTTTCAGTTAAAATGCCCATGTAGACTTCATTTCAGTTTAGGATTATTTCCTTTAGCAGTGAGCTCAGGGAGGAAAATTTCCCAAAGAGTTACCTGAAGATCACGGTCTAAACTCTAAACCACTTAACATCCAATCCCAACCCATTTGGCCTTCACTGCCTACCTCCTGCCCCCACCAACTCTTCTCCTGGTGATCCATCAGCCCAATTAAATAAAAGAACCAGACGGGAGACACCCATGGATAAAGGAATGGGGATTACGAGTTCATTCCTTAACTATCAGGATCCAAAGTCTGAGGGGCCACATTGAGGAGACTGGGCAGAAGCTCTCTCAGAAATCTGCGGTGTGAAGACCGGACTTTGTTGGTGATCAGAGATCTGTCACAGGAATCTTCATAACAGTCCTATGAAATCTTCCAAAGATCAAAACAGCCATGATTATTGTTAGATTGAGGAGAGCTCAGGATGGAGGGGGAGACTCCTAGGAGTGTGGACTGAGTTTGGCAAGGATTGGGATCCAAAGCAAATGTAGCCTTCCCATCCTAGTGGATAGAGCATGGACCTTGACGTAAGAAGGACCTGGGTTTTTATCCCGGCTCCACCACCTGTCTGCTGTGTGATCATCGGCAAGTCACTGAACTTCTCTGTGCCTCAGTTCCCTCATTTGTAAAATGGGGATTAAGTCTGTGAGCCCTATGTAGGACAGAAACTGTGTACTAAGTGATGATCTTGTAACTACCCCAATGCTTAGAACAGTGCCTGGCACATAGTAAGCACTTAACAAATGCCACAGTTATTATTATCATTGTTAACACTGCCCCATTGGCATTGGGAAAGCAGATTAGAGATTATGGTACAATAGGAAGGACTGTGTGAGTCTGCAATATTAAACCTTCCCATCTGCTCCCAGCTCCAAGCTCCCTCTCCATATCTCCTGGACCAGAAAGTGACACAACTCCCTGTTTCACTCTCATTGTTGCATTGTCAAAAAAATCCTCTGTCATTCACTGAGCCCAGCACACAAATCCCTTCTCCCAGTGAATCTTCCCCATTCAGACTCCAACCTTGAAACTGACATATCTATGGCTTTATCCTACTCACCTGTCTCCAGTGCTTGGATGGAGGGGAGCAGCTTGCAGGCAGTTCAGTTCTGGCAGGAAAAGGCGGACGCAGCATTTATCAGCCACTTCCCTCATCTATCTCCCTCCCTCAGGGAGTGATTTGTGTGTTTGTGTGTGTCTGTGTCTGTGTGAGTGTGAATGAGTGACTCACTGAGCACTAATCCACTGTGACACCCCGACAGGGACATTACTGGAAATACCCAGAGTCTCTTCCCTTTTGTTCACTAATCTGGGCGAAGATGAGCCCAGATCACTCCGCACAATTAACTGCTGCTAGTGAACCCATCAGGTATCCCCAAGGAGAGTCATGGCAGTATCTGTGCTCTATCCTGTAGCTCCAAGGACAACCCGGCTCCCACTCACAGCCCAGGTCTGCCGGGAACCAAGCTAGGGTCTCAAGTGTGTGTCTAAAACTCTCACTCCCAGAGTCACATTTGGGCACAGATATGCCAGTCCGGCTGTCAGCATCCACCACATCGCAGACCAAGACCGAAGCATGCCATAACCCCCACAGCAGGGGTTAGAGAGAGGTTGGAGCTTGTAATATGGATGTGAGAATCTTTCACAAAGCAGGGTAGCACCAATCACATGAATGGATGAATTCTCCAATCCAATGTTCAGTAAAAGTGTAGGAAACCCAGTATACCAGCTTCGTTGGTCACCTGTGGTTATGAGATGGGAGAAAGAAGGCAAGCCAGTGGCTGACAATGAGAATTAGTGGGGAGAGAGATAGGAGAAAGAGAAGAGAACTGTGATAGGGAAACCAAGAGTACCGGTGTTTCCAAAAGAGAGGAGTGACCAAGCACTTTAGCAGCCGATCTAATCATCAATAGTATTGATTAAGCAGCTACTGTGTGATGAACACTACATTATATTGTTGGGAGAGTATTATGCAACAGACTGGTAGAAACGACCCTTGCCTGCAAGGAACATACAATCTAGACAGGGACACAGACATTGAACAACATTACCCTTACTTCCTCCCTTCCCCCTACTCCCTCTCTCTGCTCTTCCCACTTTCCCTCCCCACAGCACTTGTGCATATATTATTTATTACTCTATTTATTTTGTTAATGGTGTGTGCATATCTATGATTTTATTTATCTTGATGATATTGACGCCAGGCTACTTGTTCTGTTTTGTTTTGTTGTCTGTCTCCCCAGTTTAGACTGTGAGCTGGTTGCTGGACAGGGATTGTCTCTATCTGTTGCTGAATTGTACATTCCAAGCTTACTATGCTCTGCACATTGTAAGCGCTTAATAAATACGATTGAATGAATGAATGATTGGAGTATTGGAAACTCTCCAGTGCGACCCCGAGAGGGAATGATACAAATTCCAGGTAGGGAAGATGGCAGCATAAAAGAATATGTGCAAAAGTGATGTGGGATTGGGAGTGGGGTGAATATCAAATGCTTAAAGGTATAGATCCAGGAGCATAGGTGACACAGAAAATAGGGGGAGTGTGAGAAATGAGAGCTTATTTGGGAAAGGCCTCTTGGAGGAAATGTGATTTTAGGAGGAAGGGAGGTGGTCTTTCGTATATGAAGCAGGAGGGAGTTCCAAGCCAGAGGGTGGACACGGGCAAGGGGACAGCAGCACAAAAGACGAGATCGAAGTCCACAGAGTAGGTTGATGTTACAAGAGTGAAGTGTCTGGATTGGATTGTAATAGGAGTTCAGTAAGACAAGGTAATAATGATGATGGTATTTGTTAAGTGCTTGCTTGAGCTCTTCTATATTCTGGGGTATATACGAACTAATCAGATTTTACACAGTCTCTGTCCCATTAGGGGCTCACAGTCTTAATTCCCATTTTACAGAAGAGCTAACTGAGGCACAGAGAAGTGAAGTGACTTGCACAAAGTCATGCAGCAGGCAAGTGGCAGAGCTGGGATTATTCATTCATTCATTCAATCGTATTTAGTGAGTGCTTACTATGTGCAGAGCACTGTACTAAGCGCTTGGAATATACAATTCGGCAACAGATAGAGACAATCCCTGCCCAATAACGGTATCACAGTCTAAACGGGGGAGACAGACAACAAAACAAAATGAAACAAGTAACCTGGCGTCAATATCATCAAGATAAATAGCATCATAGCATCACATACTCATCATTAACAAAATAAATAGAGTAATAAATAATATATCCAAATGTGCACAAGTGCTGTAGGAAGGGGAAGGGGGAAGAGTAGAGGGCGGGAGAAGGGGGAATGGGGAGGGGAGAAGGAGCAGAGGGAAAGGGAGGGCTCAGTCTGGGAAGGCATCCTGGAGGAGGTGAGGTCTCAGTAGGGCTTTGAAGAGGGGATGAGAGTTAATTAGTTTGCACAGAGATGCAGTGTGGCCTAGTGGATCGAGCATGAGCCTGGGAGACAGAAGGAACTGGGTTCGAATCCCAGATCCTCCAATGATCCGCTGTGTAATCTTGGGCAGGTCACTCGACTTCTCTGTTGCCTCAGTTATCTCATCAGTGAAATGGGGATTAAGACTGTGAGCCCTATGTGGGAAATGGACTGTGTCCAACCTGATTATCCTGTACCTACTTCAGTGATCAGTAGATGCCTGGCACGTAATAAGCGCTTAACACAAACCATTAAAAAAGAGTCTTCACACTACCCGGCCCAGTCCTCGTAACCAATAATGTGGATCATGGGAATGCTGGCAGCTCTGACAGATCTGAACTTTCCCTCTGCTACTGGCTGCTTCCCTTGTCCTGGGTCTTCCCTTTCCCCACACCAATGACTCTGAACTATCAGGAGTCGTTTGGTGTGTGGAGATGCGGAAACTTAGAGTAGGGCCCCAGAACCCCAGGAAATACTCTTTCTGTGTCATAAACACATACAGACATTAGAGAAGCAGCGTGGCTCAGTGGAAAGAGCACGGGCTTTGGAGTCAGGGCTCATGAGTTCGAATCCCAGCTCTGCCACTTGTCGGCTGCGTGACTGTGGGCAAGTCACTTCACTTCTCTGTGCCTCAGTTACCTCATCTGTAAAATGGGGATTAAGACTGTGAGCCCCACGTGGGACAACCTGATTCCCCTATGTCTCCCCCAGCGCTTAGAACAGTGCTCGGCACATAGTTAGCGCTTAACAAATACCAACATTATTATTATTATGGAAGTCGGCTTAGTGGATGTGAAGGTTCTCCAAGATCCAGGAGAATGAACCTTGCAGGACCGGATGTCTCTAACCTTTCCTGCCAAGCTCCACGATTCTCCCGTTACCCAAATATCCAAATCCCCCATCGGACATGCACCATTTCTCAAGACCCTAACTGGGATCCCAGTTGGGAATATGAGAATCCCTTTTCTAGAACACTTTCACCCTCCTGTTACTAAGAAACATCAGAAACGGACTGACAGCAGATAAAGTGAAGGACATAATGTTGTTGCTGTTTAGAATGAGAGGGGAAATTTTCTTCATATTAAATAATAAACTCAGGGTGATTGTATCCCACCCATAGAGTAAGACATAGAGGGTGACCAGGGCAATGACTCTCTTGGCTGCTTGGACCTCCGGCATCATCCTGGGTGAGCGGTTGGGCCCGTAGAAGTGCCGAACCCGCCGGTGGTGTCTGTGCAGAACAAACACCATGTAGCCTCTGGCCGCGCTCATGTGTCCCACGAAGAACAGATCGCGAAGGGAGAGGACCACCACATTGACCAGGGTTGTGACTGTGCTGACACTTATGGTGGAGCGGTATTTCAGGAGGATGACTCTGTTTACGCTGGTGCTGTTCTGGGGGCCTGTAACGACTATCAGTGCAGACATGTCAACCGCCACGTGGGCTCGTGATCTCCACTCCCTGGAAGCGCAGTCTTGGACCACCAATTCCCTTATTCCCGGCTGAATCTGCTGCCACATGGACTTGGGATCTCATCTCCCTTGGAGCTGCGCCTTGTACTGCCCGTCCCTTATTCCCGGCTAGCTCTTCAGCTGCTGATCGCCAACTCATCTGCGCCAGGACTGCCTCTCCTTTGGAGCCGCGTCTTGGACCGCTGGTCCCTATTCACGGCTGAACCTTTCTCCTCCAGTCATCGCCGCCACGTCGACTCGGGACCTCCGCTTCCTTGGAGCCGCGCTATCAGTCCTCAGTGACCTGCCCCCGGGCTTACAGTCAGCTCTCCAACCTGGACTTCTGCACCCTCTCTCCAGGACTCCGACACCGAGGATCCCCCACCCCCCGCGCCATCACAGACCCTACAGCCACCAGATCCACGAATAGCTCCCAGACCTCCCCACAAATTTCCATGACCCTCGTAGCCCTTCCTGGTAGCAATCCCGAGCCGCAACACTCTATTCTCCCCAGGCTCCCCACCCCCAGAGTCGTGGACATTGTGCTCCCCTGCTCGGGCATTGGGACATTGTGCTCCCCTGCTCCTCCCACCCTGGGCCTTGGGACATTGTGCTCCCCAACAGCCCTCCCCGCACTCCACCCGGAAGCGGCCATCATTTGGGAAGCCCTCACTCCCTCCTTCCCCGTGAGTTGATTGATTTCCCCCGCTTCCCTTCCCCTCCCCCATCCCCGGGCAACAATGTCCTTGTTCTCACTGTGTTACCTTACTTTAGCCGCCACCTACGCCCGCAATCCACATTGGACATTATCAGGGCTCCCTCAGCCGCCTCAGAGACATTTGGAACATGAGCCCCAGGACTGTCCTTGTCGCTAGCCTTCTGACTGTGATTTTGATCAGATCGATCCTTAGTCAAGTCCACACCCAACCCTGGTCATCACCCACTTATTAATAATATTTTGTTATATCATGCTACTATATTACCGCTTTCGCATGTTATAGTTAATTGTTCTCAGTACTGCCACCTACCCCTCTTGCCCCACCATGTCCTTCCACCCCCCTCCCCCCTTCCCTGTTACCCACCCACGCCCCATCCCAGTCCTCCTGTCCCACCGCCACCCCTCCTCCCCCTCTCCCCGTCCAGGGCCCCGTCACCTCGTTCCCATCCAAACCCTCCCCTCCCCCCGCTTATCCCCTTCCCCCCCTGCACCCACAGCTAATTTCAAGTGTAGCCTCTGGAATCCCCGCTCCATTACAGGTAAACTACCTTTCATCCTTGACCTTTTCCTTTCCCACTCTCTCCTCCTCCTCGCCCTTACGGAGACCTGGCTCATTTCTGAAGACACGGTCTCCACCGCTGCTCTCTCCAGAGGGGGCTTCTCCTTCTCCCACTCCCCCAGACTCACCGGAAAGGGAGGAGGCGTCGGCTTCCTTCTCTCACCCCGATGCCGCTTCCACACTATCCTTACCCCCCTACCCTCTCCTTCCCCTCCTTTGAAGCCCATATCATTCGCCTCTACCACCCCCTCCAGATACTTGTAGCCCTCATCTACCGCCCTCCTGGTCCCACCACGGACTTCTTCAACCACCTTGACCCCTTTCTCACCTTCCTTCTCTCTGCTCACTCTGATCCTCGGAGACTTCAAAATCCACATGGATGTACCCGGTGACTCCTCTGCTGCCCGCCTGCTATTGTTCCTCGACTCTGCCAACTTCCTGCTCCACCACACCTCGCCCACTCACCAACTTGGTCACACCCTCGATCTCGTCATCTCCAACGGCTGCACTATCTCCTCCCTCACCAACTCTGAAATCCCTCTCTCAGACCATTACCTTCTTACCTGCCTCCTCTCTCACACTCTCTCCCCTTGCAATCCGTATTACTCCCCCACAGAGATCTCCGCTCTCTTGATCCCATACATCTCTCCAAAGCATCTCTCCCCACCTTGCCTCCCTATCCTGTCTTCCCACTGTCGATGATCAGGTTACCACTCTCAACTCCACCCTCTCTTCTCACCTCAACTCACTCGCCCCCCTTTCCCTCCGCCGCTCTAGCTCCTCTGACCCACAGCCCCGGGTCACTGCCTCTGCCTGCTTTGTACACTCTTATGCTCGAGCTGCTGAGCGCTGCTGGGGAAGGTCCAAGCATCAAGCCAAACTTATCCATTTGAATTTTATCCTTTCCTGCCTTAACTCTGCCCTCTCCTCCACCAGTCAAAACTACTTTTCTTCCCTCATTGACACCCATTCCCGTCACCCCCGCCAATTGTTCCGGACCTTTAATTCTTTCCTCAGGCTCCTTGTTCCTCCACCTCCCCCATCCCTCACCCCCAACGATCTGGCCACCTATTTCATCACGAAAATTAACACAGTCAGGACTGAGCTCCTCAAAGTCACTCCTCCCCCTTCTGCCTCCGCCCCCCCAACTCTCTCCCCTACTTTCCCATCTTTCCCTTCAGTATCCTCAGAGGAGATCTCCTCCCTCCTCGCAAGTGTCACCCCCTCCACCCGTGCTTTCGACCCCATTCCCGCTCACCTTATAAAAACCATCGCCCCTTCCCTCTTCACCTCTTAACTTCTATCTTTAACCACTCAATCTCCAATGGTTTCTTCCCCTCTGCCTTCAAACATGCCCATGTCTCCCCCGTCCTACAAAAACCCTCACTCGACCCCACTTCCTCTTCCAGTTATCTCCTATCTCCCTACTACCCTTCCTTTCCAAGCTCCTAGAAGGAGTCGTCTACACTCGCTGCCTAGAATTCCTTAACTCCAGTTCTCTTCTGGACCCCCTCCAATCTGGCTTCCGTCCCCTCCACTCTACGGAGGCTGCTCTCTCAAAGGTCTCCCATGACCTCCTTCTTGCCAGATCCAATGGCTTCTACTCTATCCTAATCCTCCTTGACCTCTCAGCTGCCTTTGGCACTATTGACCATCCACTTCTCCTCCATACCTTATCTCACCTTGGCTTCACGGACTCCATCCTCTCCTGGTTCTCCTCTTATCTTTCTGGCCGTTCATTCTCGGTCTCCTTCACAGGCTCCTCCTCCCCCTCCCATCCTCTAACTGTAGGATGTTCTTGGCGCCCTTCTGTTCTCCATCTACACGCACTCCCTTGGTGAACTCATTCGCTCCCACGGCTTCAACTATCATCTCTATGCAGATGACACACAAATCTACATCTCTGCCCATGTCCTCTCCCCCTCCCTTCATGCTCGTATCTCCTCCTGCCTCCAGGACGTCTCTACGTGGATGTCTGCCCGCCACCTATAACTCAACATGTCCAAAACTGAGCTCCTTATCTTCCCTCCCAAGCCCTGTCCTCTTCCTGACGTCCCTGTCACTGTGGAGGGTACGACCATCCTTCCCTTCTCTCAAGACCGCAACCTTGGTGTCACCCTTGACTCAGCTCTCTCCTTCTCCCCACACACCCAAACCGCCACCAAGACCTGCCGGTTTCATCTTTATAATATTGCCTAGATCCGCCCTTTCCTCTCCACCCAAAGGTACTGGTACAGGCTCTCATATTATCCCTGCTGGATTATTTTGTCAGCCTTCTCTCTCATCTCCCTACCTCCTGTGTCGCCCCGCTCCAGTCTATTCTTCATTCCTCTGCCCGGCTCATCTTCCTGCAGAAACGCTTTGGGCATGTCACTCCCCTTCTTAAAAACCTCCACACGAAACGAAAACTTCTCACTCTAAGCTTCAAGGCTCTCCATCACCTTGTCCCATCCTACCTCTCCTCCCTTCTCTATTTCTACTGCCCAGCCCGTAGGCTCCGCTCTTCGGCGCCCACCTCCTCACCGACCCCCGTTCTCGCCTATCCCACCATCGACCCTTGGCCCACGTTCTCCCGCTGTCCTAGAATGCCCTCCTGCCTCACCTCCGCCACACTCTCTTCCCCTCTTCAAAGCCCTACTGGAAGCTCACCTCCTCCAAGAGAGCTTCCCAGATGGAGCTTCCCCCTTTCCATCTGCTGCCTCTCTGCCCCCCCCACCTCCCTTTAGCTAAGCCCGTTTCCCCCCCTTTCCCTCTGCTCCTCACCCTCTCCCGTCCCCTCCCCTCAGCACTTTGCTTGTCTGCTCATTTGTATATAGATTTTATTACTTGTATATAGTTATTATTTGAGAAGCAGTGGTCCACTGGAAAGAACACGGGCTTGGGAGTCAGAGGTCATGAGTTCGAATCCCAGCTCTGCCACTTGTCAGCTGTGTGACTGTGGGCAAGTCACTTAACTTCTCTGTCCCTCAATGACCTCATCTGTAAAATGGGGATTAAGACTGTGAGCCTCACTTGGAACAACCTGATTACCCTGTATCTACCCCAGTGTTTAGAACCGTGCTCTGCACATAGTAAGCGCTTAACAAATACCAACATTATTATTATTGTTATTACTCTATTGATTTTGTTAATGAGATGTACATCCCCTTGATTCTATTTCTTGCTATTGTTTTTGTCTGTCTTGTCTCCCCCGATTAGACTGTAAGCCCATCAATGGGCAGGGATTGTCTCTATCTGTTGCCGAATTGTACATTCCAAGTCCTTAGTACAGTGTTCTGCACATAATAAGCGCTCAATAAATACTATTGAATTAATGAATGCATGATTGAAGATCCATGAGAAGAGGCAGGAGGGGATGATGTACTTGGGTAATCGAGTTTTGATTCCTGCCCACCGGCAGGTGCCAGGTCTGATGGTGAAGGCCTGGAAGAGGCTCAGGAGGCAGGTGGTGCAGATGGCGAGACCCCGGGCCACTCGGTAGAGTTATAAGAGGATTTTGCACCCAACGTGGTCCAGGAAATTCCTCACCCCCCCCCCCCAAACTTACAGGATGTCGGGTATCCCCTTGCTAAGAAGGGCCAAGGTATTAGCCAGGGCCAGGTGGGCCAGGATCAAGTCTGGGGGAATTCAGCTGGTGTCTGGTGGAGACCACCCAAATATAAACCAGGAGGAGGAACACGTTCCCCGATACCCCAAATACAATCTGTAGTAGAAAGACGGTCCCATAAACAACCTCACTGGCACCCATTCTCTTCACTCCACATTATCAGAAGAGACCTCTAGTAGCAAAACTTAGGAAACAATAGAACCAGAAAGAGACAGATATACACATATACACCCTGAGACAGAGAGAGAGAGAGTCAGAGAGAGACAGAGGTAAAGGAAGGGACAGAGAGACAGAAAGAGAGAGAAGAGCAGTGAACCGGGGGAAGATGGAGAGACAGAAATCAAACAATCAATACATCAATGGTATTTATTGAGCACTAAGTGCTTGGGAGAGTACTATTTCTAGCTTGTGAGCCCCTTGTTGGATAGAGATTGTCGCTATCTGTTGCCGAATTGTACTTTCCAAGTGCTTAATAAGGTGCTCTGCACACAGTAAGTGCTCAATAAATACAATCGAATGAATGAACCAACCCAACAGAATTAGGAAACACGTTCTCTGCCCATAATGATCTTGGTCTAGATGGGGGGAAATGGATTCACGTGGAGAATCTTGGCAACAATCCTGCTACCTCTCCCAGGCCAAGTGAGTGCTCTACCATGTGATGAGCTAATTCCCCTCAGAGAACCAGAGAGGCAGGTGGAGAGGGAGTGAAACCAAGTCAGAAAGAGACAAAGTGAGTCAAAGAGAGACAGAGGGAGTCATAGAGAGATAAGAGACATATGTCAGGGAGGGAGGGATGGACAGATGGAGACGGAGAGGTAGAGAGGGACAGAAATCAATCCATCAGTGGTATTCATTGAGTACATACTTGTAGCACACGGTAATAAGCACTTGGGAGAATGTGATACAGGTGATAGCTTCCCTGTCCACACCAAGCTTACAGTCCGGTGGGGAGAAGTGTTTCAATGTAAATAAATACATTTTTTATATGTACAAAATGAGACAGAAGCAGAGACAGAAACAGAGTACGACAGAGGGATATAGAGAGAACAGAGAGGGTGTCAGACAGAGATACAGGGAGAGAGACACAGAGAGATGGAAAGACAGAGGCAGAAAGAGAGTCAGAGAGACCTAGTAGACAGAGACAGATACAGAGAGAGAGAGAGACAGAGACAAATGGAGAGAGAGTCAGAAAATGACAGAGAGAAACAAAGAAGTGGAGAGACTGAGAGAGAGGTAGAGAGAGATGGGGAATGACAGAGAGAGGAAGAGAGAAACAGAAACTCTGAATAATTAATTCGAATGCCTAGCTAATTTCTGGACTACTATCTTTATGAGCCCCAGACAAACATATTTCCCCACGGAAAGGTTACACAAACCACTCAGAAGGTTCCCAGATCTCACTTTGTCCCAATTCAGTCTTCTCCCAGATAATGCCGGAAATGTGACCCCAATTCAGCAAGGAAGGCCTGGAACTCTCCAGATTGGAATCAGGCAAGAGGATCCTTGGGAATATGTAAAAGAAACACGGGAGGAGGCCTGGAGGACTCTCAGTCTCTCCTCTTGAGACATTGGATTCTGTGAGGCCCAAAGGGACCACTACGTGTGGGAGTTGAGGCTAGCCTCTTTTCTGCTCAGGAAGTGATTAATGTGTTTGTGGATGGACTAAGCAGAAAGGAAGGTGTCAGTGTGTGACTTGCTGAGTTATAATCCACTCTGACACTCAGATTGGGACATCTCTGGAATTTCTCAAAATCCCCTTCCTCTTGCCCACCAGTCTGGGATGAGATGACCCCACCTTGGGCAGTGGTTAGCGAGTGGAAGGTTATCTGCTGCAAGTCAAAACTCACCTGTGCTGAGCAGCAGCAGTGTGGGAGAAAGTCAAGGTTGGAGACTCAAGTTTACTGTGCAGAAGGAGGCAATAATAATAATAATAATAATAATAATGAGTGCATTTTTAAAGTGCTTACTATGTGCAAAGCACTGTTCTAAGTGCTTGGGGATACAAGGTGATCAGGTTGTCCCACGTGGGGCTCACAATTGTCACTCGTACCCCACTGGTGTGAACGGGAGGCAGCCACTTTCCTCCCTTTCCAGCTCTCTCGGCTCGCTCTCTTGAGTCTGTTCATTTCTAAACCAAGGTCACGAAACTCTTTCATGCGATTGCGAGATCAGAGTCGTTTCTCTGTCAAAAATCCGTAACAGTTTTGGCGACCACGAAGGGACCTTGTGCTCAGGATTGGACAGACCAGGTCGAGAATCTCCGGGTACCAGGTGCCCAAGCGCACTCAAAGGAAAACTGTAGGTAAGCCCGCTTTTAGGGTCCGGACACCCCTTCCTTGAGTTCTCTTGAGTCTAATAGCGTGGCTCAGTGGAATGAGCACGGGCTTGGCAGTCAGAGGTCATGGGTTCGAATCCCAGCTCTGCCACTTCTCTGCTGTGTGACTTTGGGCAAGTCACTTCACTTCTCTGGGGCTCAGTTACCTCAACTGGAAAATGGGGATTAAGATTGTGAGCCTCACGTAGAACAACCTGATTACCCTGTATCTACCCCAGCGCTTAGAACAGTGCTCGTCACATCGTAAGCGCATAGCAAATACCAACATTATTATCCGCATTTTACAGATGAGGTAACTGAGGCCCAGGGAACTGAAGCGACTTGTCCAAAGTCACACAGCTGACAAGTGGCAAAACTGGGATTAGAACCCATGACCTCTGATTCCCAAGCCTGGGCTCTTTCCACTGAACCACATTGCTTCTCTGGTAAACCACTTTCATATTTTTACCAAGAAAACTTTTGGCTACACTACCGGAGAGATGTGTCCATGGCGTCACCAAGGGTCGGAGATGACTCCACAGTGCAAGCCAAGACAAGACTAACATCCCAGGCACTGCTGCTTCCATGTCACAGACACTTATGGAGACGGAAGCCAGCTCAGTGGAGATGGAGGTACCAGGTTTCTGGGTATCCAGGAGAATGGAACTTGCAAGACAGGGTGTTAGACACCCTCTGACACCCTCTTGTGACTCATTTCCCAGAATCCCCTCCTTCTCATCAGGCATGCACCATTTCCCAAGACCCTAAGAGGGATCCCGGGTGGGACTATGAGACTCTCTTTTCCAGAACGTTTTCACCCTCCTGTTGCTGAGAATAATTGGAAACAAACTCAAAGCTGAGAAAGGGAAGGACATAATGCTGCAGCTATTTAGAACCAGAGGGGAATTTTCCTCCATATTTAATAAAAAAAACTCAGGTTGATCGTGGTCCGTTCATAGGGGAGGATGTAAAGGGTGACCAGAGCAATGATTCTCTTGGCCGCTCTGACCTCAGGCATCGCCCGGTGCATGGAGGGGCGGACCTGCCGGTGGTGTCTGTATAGGACAAGCACCGTGTAGCCACTGGCCGTGCTCACGAGCCCCACGAAGAACAGATCAAGGAGGGAGAGCACCACCACATTAACCAGGGGCCTGACTGCACTGACACTGATGGAGAAGCAGTATTTCAAGATGACGATCCCGTTTACGCTGGTGCTGTTCTGGGATCCCCTAATAAATATCGGTGTGGGCATGTCAACCAGCAGATTGAGAATCCAGGAGGAGATGCAGGAGAGGAGGGTGCACTGGATAATTGGGCTTTGACTCCTGCCCACCTGGAGGTGCCAGGGCTAATGATGACGGCCTGGAAGATGCTCAGGAGGCAGGTGGTGCAGATGACAAGATCCCGGGATACTCGGGAAATGTATCAGAGGATTTTGCATCCAACGTCATCCAGGAAATTCCTCAGCACCCAAGCTGACAGAATGTCGGGGATCCCCCTGCTGAGAAGGGCCACGGTGTTGGCAGAGCCAGATGGGCCAGGATAAAGTCTGGAGGATTCAGCTGGTGGGTGGTGGAGACCAAGTGTGTATGAAACAGGAGGAGGAAGATGTTCCCTGAAACTCCAGAGATAAACTCTATAAGAAGGAGCGTGGCTTAGTGGAAAGAGCACTGGCTTGGGAGTCAGAGGTCGTGAGTTCTAATCCTGTGTCCCCCACTTATCAGCTGTGTGACTTTGGACAAGTCACTTCACTTCTTTTTGCCTCACTTACCTCATCTGTAAAATGGGGATTAAGACTGTGAGTCCCACGTGGGACAACCTAGTATCCACCCCAGTGCACAGAACAGTGCTTGGCACATAGTAAGCGCTTAACAAATACCATCATCATTATTATTATTATAGGCCAGTTCACTAGCAACGATTCCCTTCACTCCTCAGAATCATAAGACTTCTAGTATTGCAACCTGAGGAATGAGAGAACTAGAGAGAGATACAGACACCTAGACAAAATGAGAGAGTTATGGAGACACAGAGGCATAGGGATAGACAGAGGGAAAGTCAGAAAGGCACAGAGAGAGACAGAGAGAGGAGCTGAGACAAAAAGAAAGAGGGATATAGAGAGCTAGAAAGAGAAAGAGAGAGGCATAGACAAAGAGGGAGAAAGAGGAAGAGACGAAAAGAAACAGAAAGACGGAGAGATGGGGAAGAGAGAGGGAGTTGGGGAGATTTATTTATGTATATTAATGTCTGTCTTCCCTTCTAGACTCTTCCCCTCTTCTCCCTCTAGAGAGGGAGAGAAAGAGGTAGAAAGAGATAGAGGGAGAAATAGAGGAAGGTGGAAAGATACGGGAAATCAGAGAAAGGTGGATAGAGGAAGAGCAGAGAGAGACAGAAGAACAAGATGTAGTGAAAGAAAGTCAGAGAGACAGAGAAGCAGCATGGCCTAGTGGGTAAAGCACAGGCCTGGGAGTCAGAAGGCCCTGGGTTCTACTGAAAGCTCATTCCTCCGGGAGGCCTTCCCAGACTGAGCCCCCCTTTTCCTCTGCTCCTCCTCCCCTCCTCATCACCCCGACCCCCTCCCTCTTCTCTAGCCTCTTCTCCAACCCACAGCACTTGTGTATATATGTACATATTTATTCTATTTTCTTAATGATGTGCAAATATCTATAATTGTATTTATTTATATTGATGCTATTCATGCCTGTCTACTTGCTTTGTTTTTTTTGTTGTAGTTGTCTGTCTCCCCCGCTTCTAGACTGTGAGCTCGTTGTTAGGCAGGGATTGTCTCCATTTGTTGCCAAACTGAACTTTCCAAGCGCTTAATACAGTCCCCTGCACACAGTCAAGTGCTCAATAAGTATGATTGAATGAATGGCACATAATGAGCACTTAACAAATACCATAGAAATTTGACAAACTTAAAAAGAGAGGCTGAGAAAGACAGAGAAGTAAAATGGAAAAATGGAAAATAATAATAATAATAATGTTGGTATTTGTTAAGCGCTTACTATGTGCAGAGCACTGTTCTAAGCGCTGGGGTAGACACAGGGTCATCAGGTTGTCCCACATGGGGCTCACAGTCTTAATCCCCATTTTACAGATGAGGTAACTGAGGCACAGAGAAGTGAAGTGACTTGCCCACAGTCACAAAGCTGACAAGTGGCAGAGCTGGGATTCGAACTCATGACCTCTGACTCCAAAGCCCGGGCTCTTTCCACTGGACCACGCTGCTTCTCAGGAAACAGAAAGTGAGTCGGAGAAAGAGAGAGAAAGAGACAAAGAGGTGAAGAGGCAATGTCAGGAAATGACAGAAAAACCAAGAAGTACAGAGACTGAGTGTGAGAGAGGTACAGAGAGACTGAGGATGAGAGACGCAGGGAGAGGTAGAAGAACTGAATAATTCATTTGCATGCCCAGTTAATTTCAGGATTACTTTCTGCATGGGTTTTAGACAAACATATATGTTGATATTTGTTATTTGTTAAGCGCTTACTATGTGCAGAGCACTGTTCTAAGCACTGGGGTAGATACAGGGTAATCAGGTTGTCCCACGTGAGGCTCACAGTTAATCCCCATTTTACAGATGAGGTAACTGAGGCACAGAGAAGTTAAGTGACTTGCCCACAGTCACACAGCTGACAAGTGGCAGAGCCGGAAATCGAACCCATGACCTCTGACTCCGAAGCCCAGGCTCTTTCCACTGAGCCACGCTGCTTCCCTTAATATCCCTGTGGGCAGGTTAAAAAAGTCACTCAGAAGACTCCCATATCCCACTTGGCCCCAATTCGGCCTCGTCTCACAGAAAATTCAGGGGAACGTGCCCCCAGTTCAGCAAGGAACGGTTGGACTCGGGCAGATGAGGCAGGAGCCCTAGGGGTTCCTGGGAAACGTTAAAGAAGACGGGGATGAACTTTGGACAACATGCAGAGAAAGTGGATCTGAGAGAACTCACTGCAAGGAGAATTGGAGCACATATGAAGATTACAGAGACACATTTTCTTCTCACAGATGTATCAGAGGACAATTCAGGTCACTGTGTTTTCATGCTGATGTAAATGAGAGCACCATGGTCAGGGTAAGTGCCATACAAGGCCCTTGGGAACATAAAATGATTTAGAAGATATGATCTCGGCTCTCAAGGAGTTTTCGGCTTAAGAGGAGGAACCTCGAATCCATGTCTAGTTACATTTTGGATCAAAGTTACAATTTGAGAAGCAACATAGCCTAAAGGAAAGTACAGGGCCTGGGAGTCAGAGGATCTGGGTTCTAATCCCAGCTCTACCACTTCCTTCCTAGGTGATGAAGCAGCATGGCTTAGTGGATAGAGCATGGTCCTGGGAGGCAGAAAGTCATGGGTTCTAATACTGGCTCTGCCACTAGTCTGCTGTGTGAGCCTGGGCAAGTCACTTCACTTCTCTGGGCCTCAGTTACCTCTTCTGTAAAATGGGGATTAATACTGTGAGCCCCATGTGGTACAGGGACTGTGTCCCCCGTGCTTAACTAGTTTATATCCCAGCTCTTAGAGCAGTGCTTGGCAAATAGTAAGTGCTTAAGAAGTTGCATAATTATTATTTTTATTACAATGGGGATTTGATACTCATTCTCTCTCAACTTTAGACTGTGAGCCTTGCGTGGGACAGGGACTGTGCCTGACCTGATTAACCTGTATCTACTAGAGTGCTTGGGATAGAGTAACAGATACCATTAAAATAAAAAGGAGAGAGACCAGGCCTGCCCTGGGCAAGAAGGAGACATGATCTGCGTTCCGGTTACCTTCAGGGAGGGCTCTCAGAAGGGTGGGCTTTGGGGGAACAGGGGTGGGCTTTAAGGGAGCTGTCTCCTTTTAACAGAACTTTTGTCTCTTGACTTCTAGTCCCGTTATCAATACATGCGGGAAATTTCCTTCAACACCTTTGAGGAAAGAGTGTCGGGGCTGGACAGGAGTTCCTAATAACAATTGTGATATTTCATTCAATTCATTCAGTCGCATTTATTGAGGGCTTACTGTGTCCAGAACACTGTACTAAGTGCTTGGGAGAGGACAAAATAAAAATAGACGGACACATTTCCCGCCCACAACGATCTTACAATCTAAAGGGATAGTTAGAGATATCTCCAAATAAATGAATACATTACAGATGTGTTCTAAAGTGCTGTGGGGCTGGGGAGGGGGTTGAATAAAGGGAATAAGTCAGGGCAACACAGAAGGGAGTGGAAAAAGAGGAAAGGAGGCTTTGTCAGGAAGGTCTCTTGGAGGAGATGGTAAAGCACTGACTATGTGCCAGGCACTATAGTAAGCACTGGGGTGGATACAAGCAAAATAGGTTGGACACAATCCCTGTTCCACATAGGGTTTACAATCTCAATTCACATTTTACAGATGATGTAACGGAAGTGCAGAGAAGTCACCTTGATGGTGGCTGAGTGAAGCGTTTTGCCCAAGGTCGCAAGGTCGTGGGCAGTCAAAGAATTGACCCAACATTCGAGAGGAACATGAACAAGGCAAAAGTTTTAAATGGGTATCCAGAGTAGGCCAAATAAACCAAAAAGGGGGTAACGCACCCGGGCGGCAACCTCTCCTTAAGGGAATGAGGCGACCCACCATTTGGGTGGGGCAGCCTTTTATTGTTGCAAATTGCCACAGTTTCTTCCTGGATTGGTTCCTTTTTTGCCGCAGGGGCGGTGTCTCGGGCATGAGGTCATCTTCTTTATTTGGGGTGGGTTTCGTCCACCCTGGGGTTCAGTGACTCAGCAAGCTCCAGCAGAAGGCCTGAACAGGAAATCTTGCCTGACACCATTTTGTATGCTCTGCTTGTGTCCCTTCGTGCGTCAGTACCCCATCAAATTGACTTGCCCAAGGCCACACAGCAGACAAGTGCTGGAGGCAGGATTAGAACCCATGACCTTCT
Organism: Ornithorhynchus anatinus; assembly: GCF_004115215.2. Classification (NCBI taxonomy): domain Eukaryota; kingdom Metazoa; phylum Chordata; class Mammalia; order Monotremata; family Ornithorhynchidae; genus Ornithorhynchus; species Ornithorhynchus anatinus. The sequence continues at coordinate 37,051 of NW_024396729.1, read as the reverse complement.
GACTTCCAGGAGTGTGGTTTATCCAATACAGAGCCTTACCTGGAAATTATCAGACTCACACCGTCCTGCTGCCCACCAATCTTCGAGGAGATAAGCCCAAATCTCTCCCCTCAATTACCTGGTGCTAACTGACCATCAGAAATGCTCATGGAGAGACATGTCAACATCCATGCCTTGTCCTGCAGCCCCTTTTCTTCTCCAACTCCTGTCCATCTCTCTTTCTGTTCTCTTTTCCTCTTTCTTTCCCTCCCTCCACCGCACCCACTCCCTGAATTAAATTTTCACTCACAGCTCTTGGGGAGGGGAATGTGTAGCTTGAGGAACATAGGTAATAAAGGTGAGTGATTTTAAGTAGGCCTATGGGGGAACTGGGGCCCCAGTTGAGATAAGGAACTAGAGTAAATAAGAACAGACTGCATGTGGTGCCAGGATTTGGTTGATTACCCTTTGATCAGGTACAAAGAGTTTCAGGTCTACTGTAGTCTTGGGAGTTGTTTTTCTTTATCTGCTCTCTTGAGTGGTAGAGCACAGAGAAGTTTGATATTCACCCCAGGCCCACAGCACTTATTTATATTGCCTCTTACTCTACTATTTCCCTAATCCATAATTTGATTTAATGATTGCCTCCCCACAGGGCGTAAATTCCTTGTGGGAAGGGACAGAGCCTACCATCTCGGTTGTACTGTGCTTTCACAAGCGTTTAGTATAGTATTCTTCATACAGTAATAACTCAGTAATTATCTTTGACTGATTAATGAGGGGTGGGAGTGGTCTTGGAGGTCCGAGGTTGTTTATCTTCTGTGACTGCACTTAGTGTGAAAGCAAGACAGGAAGGATCTTGCTTTATTCAAGATTATTTTTATTTCCTTCGGAACGAAACTCTCAGAAGATTTTTAGTACAAGAAATAACAGTAGTGTTTGTCAAACATGCCAAGAACTATTTTAAAGACTGGGGCAGAGGCAAGAAAAGCAGGAAACACAGTCCCTGTCCCACCTGAGAGACACGTCCTAAGTCAGAGAGAAAAGAGTTATCGATTCCCCGTTTTACTGAGAGAGAAACCGAGGCACAGAAAAGCTAAGTGCTTTGCCAAAAATCACACAGCAGGCCAGAGACAAAGATGGGATTACCACCAGGTCTCCTGATGCCCAGGTTCTCTCCAGCAGGCCATGCTGCTTCTCTAATAGAGTTTATTGAGTACCCACTTGGGGCTGTGTATTTCACTAGGCAATTGGCAAGTACAAAATATAAAATGGACACAATCTCTGCCACAAAGATCTTCCTCTCTAATGGGGGAGAAAAATAAATATTCATGATTCGATTGAAGTGAAGTTCAGAGGAGGGTGTTTCAGAGAAGCGGCATGGCTCAGTGCAAAGAGCCCGGTATTGGGAATGTTGCGGACCGCCCCAAGACGGCGACAGTGAGGCCAACTTCAAGATGGCGACGGTGAAGCCAACCTCAAGCCCTGTCACCTGAACGGCGAGCTGGACCCTTCGTGCCAAGTGACCCATTCAAATTCCGTGCGCTAGCTACTTCTGCTCAGGCCGGTCGGGAGTGAGGGGAACCGTTACGGGAACCGTTCGGGTGTCACTTGATCACGGAAGTGCTTACTGACTGGCTACTTTTCCTACGTATGCCTAGCCGCGATTGAGCACCCTGCGCCTGCATCGGGTTCTGCTGTCCCAATCAAGCTGGCAGGGCAGCCTCGGGTGGCGGCGCTGCAGTCACTCGTACCCCACCGGGATCAACGGGCTGCTCGCCACTTTCCAACTGCTCTGTTCTTTGACTCGTTCTCTCGGAGTCTTTCGTCTCTTCATCGACTAAACGAACCCTCCCTATTTTTGTCGGTAACATTACTGAGAGACCATTGTACTAGGAGCTTTCCCGTCCTCCCCTGCAGCACCCTCAGCTGACAGGGTTCCTGGGGGGAGTCAGCCTGAGGGGAGGGGGTCAGGCCCAACCGAGAGGATGGCGAGGGGAGAGTCAGACAGGGAGTGATCAGGTCGGGGAGGCTCAGGAAGAGAAGCAGCGTGGCTCAGTGGAAAGAGCACGGGTTTAGGAATCAGAGGTCATGGGTTCTAAACCCAACTCCACCACCTGTTAGCTGTGTGGCTTTGGGCTATTCACTTAACTTCTCGGTGCCTCAGTTACCTCATCAGTAAAATGGGGATTACGACTGTGAGCCTCACGAGGGACAACCTGATTATGCTGTATCTACCCCAGCGCTTAGAACAGTGTTCGGCACAGAGTAAGCGTTTAACAAATACCTACATTATTATTATGGGGGAGAGACAGACAGGGAAGAGTCAGATAAGGGGAGAATCAATCAAGTGGGGAGCCAGAAAAGGGGGAGATCAGACTGGGGAGGGTCAGGTAGCCCAGCCCCTCCTCCATTTCCCCTCCCGGCCCCGCGCCGCCCTACAACCAGGAAGAAGGACTCAAGCTGGTCCTGGGCGGGACCAACCGGGGCTGATAGGACGAGGGTAGAAGCTCCATGTCTATCTGTGGGCGCCGCCTGACAGGTCTCCCTGCTCGGGAGGGCTGGTTGATGGGGAAGCTGGGCGCCTGCCCCACCGCGGGGGTCTCTCTGGCTGGGTTGGGGAGGGAAGGGAGGACGGGAATCCTTTGCACCCGTCCAGCTTGTCCAACCTCCTTGGCCGGCCGCCCTCCTGTCAGAGACGTCACCCAGGGTCACGTGGAGGGGCCCGAACCCATGTCCTCCCTCCCCCCCCAGCCACGGTGCAGTCCGCCCAGGACCCCCGCGTCTCCTCAGACACCCTACCCAGCGGACGTGGGCCGGGGACCCGGTGGACAGCAGAGCTGGCAGACCCAGACTCCTCTCCTGGGGGCCACAGGGTCCCTGCCTTCTCCCCAAAGAGCGGTAATAATAATAGTAATAATGATAGTAATAATAAGGATGATAATGCTAGTGATCATGGTGGTGAGCAAGAATTAATTCATCTTGTAAAATAACCGCCATTTCATAAGACCCCGTGAAGAACAATATCAAGGGAGAAATTTGAGGAGATGCTGAATTGTCTTGCTGACTGCTTTGAGAGGAAGTGAAGTGCCATGCTACAGGCCAAGAGAATGATTCTTCTTGCAAAGAGAGCAGGCAGGTAAGGAGTTGGGGGAGGAGTAGCCGTCCCCGCTGGCTTTACTCGGAAACCAGCTTGACACAGCAGGCCATCAGAGCAGCGAATCAGGACCGCCTTGAAATAGCTGCCATGAGTGGGTAAAAAGGGGAAAGAACTGGGCCCTGGGTGGCAGCAAAAGCCATCCAAGAAATAAACGGAGGCACTTACTGCGGCCGCTAGAAAAACACCTAAGACTCCAGTCAGGATGATGTGCTGCAGACAGCCCGAACTCCTTGAACTCCTCCGACGTGGCACCACCTGCATGAGCCTGGGGGAAAGAGTCAGACGGTATATGTATACATATATATATACACAAGAGAAGCAGCGTGGCTCTGTGGAAAGAGAACGGGCTTGGGAATCAGAGGTCATGGGTTCATATCCCGCCCCTGCCACCTGTCAGCTGTGTGATTCTGGGCAAGTCACTTATATTCTCTGTACCTTAGTTACCTCATCTGTAAAATGGGGATTAAGACTGAGCCCCACGTGAGACAAACGGATTACCTTGTATCCCTCCCAGTCCTTAGAACAGTGCTTGTCACATAGCAAGTGCTTAACAAACACGATCATCATCATCATCATCATGTGTGTGTTTGTGTGTGCATGTGCATATGCAGGAGAGTATATGTACGGAGCTACTCCTCTTGACTAGACTAAACCTGGACTAAAAACTTGCCTCTGTATAAAATGGTGATTTGGTTTTGCTTTCAACCTGTCAGCTAGTGTCTGAAGCAGTTACTCCACTTACTTAGGGCTGTCCAGCGTGGGGAGGTGAGTCCACAGAGCTCGCCCCAGAAGATCAAGAATCTGGGGGAGATGCCTTCTAGGATCTCATCCAAGGGGAGCAGGTATCTGGGCGAAGTGAATCTTCAGCAGCCTGGGTTAGGCCAGGCAAGGCACAGATCTCAGTCTGCTCATGACAACAAAAATGGTAATAATGATAATGGTATGTGTTATGCACTGATTATTTGACAGGTCCTGTGCTAGGCATCAGAAGATGGAAACTAATCAGGTTGGACACGGTCCCTGTCCGACAAAGTACTCAAAGTATTAATGCCCATTTTACATATGAGTTGACTGAGGCACAGAGAAGTTCAGTGATTGCTCAAGGTCACACAGCAGACATGTGGTGGAGGCAGGATTAGAACCCACATTCAAAGACCTACTGAGAGCTCACCTCCTCCAGGAGGCCTTCTCAGACAGAGCCTCCCTTTTCCTCTGCTCCTCCTCCTGACTGATATGCACATAAGTGCTGTGGAAGAGGGAGGGGACATGAATAAAGAGAGCAAGTCATGACAACACAGAAGGAAGTGGGGAAGAGGAAAGGGCTTAGTCGGAGGCAGATGAATTTAATCATAAAAGTCAAGTTAAAACTAATCACAATATAAAATAATTGAAGATAGCTTCCAGGTATCCATCTAGCTGATCAGTCCACTGCAGCTCCAATCAGTGAACTATATACCTAAGGAATATGTGCCAGGCATATGACATTTTTTAAGCTCTTACTGTGTGCCAGGCATAAAGGAAAGATCATGAGTCTGGGAGTCAGAAGGTCATGAATTCTAATCCTGGCTCTGCCACTTGCCTGCTTTGTGGCCTTGAGCAAGTCACTTCACTTTTCTGTGCCTCAGTTACCTCATCTATAAAAATGGGGATTAAGACTGTGAGCCCCAAGTGGGACAGGATCGGCGTCCAACCTGATTTGCTTGTATCCACCCATCGCTTAGTACAGTACTTGGCACAGAGTAAGAGATTTACAAATAAATATATGAAAACCCAGATCCTCCTTTCAAAACACAAGATCATTACCAGGGATCCAAAAGATTTCAAAGTTTATATTTACAATGTCTCAGACCACAATCCAGAAGAAATCAGAAGTGTGCCATCAATATTTTGGGGAAAAGACTTTTACCTGGTGTCTGGTTAATCCAGACTATGATGCCTTTTCATTTAATTTTGTCAAGATACAGAACAGGCATGTGATCCCGCCCTTGATTTAAAGGAACTCAAGAGAAACCTCACCCAACACTTCTCTGAATATAGAAGATGATGAAGCCTATCACTATTACCAATCAATCAATTCCACCAGTACATGCTTACTGTGTGCCGAGAACTGTACTAAACGTGTGGGAATGTGCAGCATAATAGAACTGGAAGATGTGATCCCTGCCCATAAGGAGTGTATGGTGTACTGTGTACAGAGCACTGAACTGACTGCTTGGAAAAGGACAATAGAGTCAGTCGATAAAAACCCTTGCCCTGAAGGAGTTTAGAGTCTATGGTATGAAGACCACACATGTCATTGTCACAAGTCCTGACTGAGATCTTTGCCCTCCCTGGCCTCCCCATTGCTGCTAAAAATTCACCTCTACCAGATATCCCTGGGACTAGATCCCTGGATGCTCCTCACCCAGATTTCTGATCTCTGGGAGCAAGATCCATAGATTCACCTCCTACCCTGGACAGCCCCGATGAACTGGAAGCTCATATAGGGTCGGCAGTCCCTGACAAATTCCAAGTGAAACCAAACCACCACTATGTACAGCAGGAAAACTTTATTCCATGCATATTCCATACTTAAGACAAATTTAGCTACCCATCCAACTGGTTTCCCCAAGTTCATACAGATAGTCGCATGTTGGAGGATTTCAAGGAGTCTGGCTGCCCGCAGCACGTTGTTGTGGTGCAATTCTTAGCTGCTTTGGCCATAGCCTGGGGAACCACTTCTTTCCCCCTTTTGTCGGTTGTTTGGAGGAGGGGGATTAAAGCGGGGGGTCCTGATTGGCTGCTCTGATTGCCTACTGTTTGAAGCTGATTACCGGATGAAGCCAAGGAGGATGGCTAACTCTCCCCGCCACACCTAACCTGAAGCCTCATCCGACAGTCTTTCTCCAGCCCGACAGCAGGGCAATTCAGCTCCTCCTCAAACACATCTGCAAGATAATACCATTTCTCCTCAGATTCCTGCCCCTCAAACTTCTCAGAAAGAAAATTCAGTTTCTCCTCAAATTCTCCCTTCCACATTGTTGCTCACAGTGTCAAAGAACAATGTCTTATGAAATGACTTCTGCCATGCAAGATGTATTTACTCTTGCTCAGCCGAGCCATGTTCCCTATCCCCTCCAAAACCTCTCCCACGACCCCATGGCTCCCTCCAGTAATTACCCCATCTCTCTCTCCCACCATTTCTGTCCCCACTCCTTGAGCGACTTGATTACATCCACTGTCTCCACTTCCACTCCTCCAGTTCTCTCCCTGATCGTCTCCGATTGGTCTACAGCCCTCTTCATTCCATTGAAAAATCCTCTCTGAGGTCACAAATCATCTTGTTCTTGCCAAATCCAACAGCCTCTACTCCATCCTAATCCTGCTCAATTTCTCAGCTGCCTTTGACACTATCGATTACTCCCATCTCCTGGAAACAATATCTAACCTCTGCATCATCACTGACTCTCCTGGCTCTCCTCCTATCTCTCTGGCTGCTCTTTCTCAGTCTTGTTCTCACACTCCTCCTCTGCCTCCCACCCTCAACAGTGCGAATTCCTCAAGGCTCAGTTCTGAATCCCTGTCCATTTTCCATCCACACCCACTCCCTCGCGGAACTCATCTACTCCCATGGCTTCGACTCCCAGCCCTTGGTGGTAGATTCCCAAATCTCCCTCTCCAGCCTTGATCTCTTTTCCTCTCTTCAGTCTCACATTTCCATCTGTCTTCAAGGTTTCTCTCCTTGGATGTACTGCCATCACTTCAAAGCTATCATATCCAAAACAGAACTTCTTATCTTCCAACCCAAAACCAGTGCTCCCCCTATCTTTCCCATCACCGTAGATGGCACCACCTTTTTCCCCGGCTCACAAGCCCATAAACCTGGCATTATCTTTGACTCATCCCTCTCATTCAACCCATGCTCAATTCTTAATTGAACTCTCATTCAACCTGTCACCAAAGGGTGCCAGTTCAACCTTCACAACATCGCTAAAATCGGCCATTTCCTCTCCAACCTAATGGCTCCTTTGCTGATTCAAACACTTATTCTATCCTACCTTGACTACTTTATCAACCTGCTCACTAACCTCCCTGACTCCTGTGTCTCCCCACTCCAGCCCACACGTCACTCTATTGTCTAGATAATTTCACTACTAAACTATTCAGTCTACATCTCCCCACTCCTCAAGACCCTCTATTGGTTCCCCATCCTCCACGGCATCAAACATAAACTCTTCACCATTGGCTTTAAAAGCCTTCGGTCAGCCTCCCCCATCTTACCTCATCTGGATGTTCTCCTACAACCCAGCCTGCTCATTCTGTTCCTCTAATGCCAACCTACTCACTGCACCTTGATCTCTCCTATCTTGCCAATGACTTCCCTTCCAAGTCCCTCTTCTGCCCTTGAAATGCCCTCCCTCTTCATATTTGACAGATGATCTCTCTCACCGCCTTCAAAGGCTTACTGAAGGCACATCTCCTCCAAGAGGTCTTTCCCTGGCTCAGCCTTCATTCACCCTTCTCCCACCCCCTTCTGTGTCACCCTGATTTGCTCCTTTTACTTTGCCCTCACTCATCCCCACAGTACATATATCCATATCTGTCATTTGTTTTTTTATATTAATGTCTGTCTCCTCCTCTGGACTGTAAACTCTTTCTGGACAGGGACTGTGTCTACCAACTCTGTTACATTGTTATATTATACTTGCCCAAGCATTCGGTAAAGTGCTCTGGTCACAGTAAGTTCTCAATAAATAGGACTGATGTACTGATTAACTGACTGAATTGAGTCTCACTCACATTAGCAATTGAAAGGAATCTACTGGTTTGAGGGTCCACAGATCCCATTTGATATTGGGTTTGTCCCTAAATCCCTTTGGGATAGTGGGAACCTCTGTCTCTGGGGAGACGAAAGTGGAATCATCACAAGTGGCAATATGAAGTCACCCAAAATGCCCACCTCCATCTTCATTTCTGAGGGTAAGACATCAGTCAACATAGTGAAGTTTGACCTCTCAAGATTTCATTCGATCACTTTCTGGCGTAGTAGATGCATCCTGATTCTGGGAGTCGGGGGACCTGACTTCTAATCCTGACTCTGCCACTTTTCTGCTGTAAGATTTTGGGCATGTCACTATACGTCTGAGGAATTCAGTTCCTGCATCTGCAGAATGCTTATTCAATCTCCCGTCTACTTAAGAATGTGAACCTCATGAGGGACCTGATGATCTTTTTCTACCCCAGAGCTTAATACAGTGATCGCAATGTAATAAGTGCTTAGCAAATTCAACAATAATCATTATCATTATTATGATTAGAAAATTATTTTCACTCATACTACTTTTTTGTGAACTTTAAAATCTTTGTATTTTTAGAACGTGTATGTTATGAAGTTATTTTCACATCCTTGATTCATTCCTTTACTCATGATGGGTGTTTTCAAGGGACCATAGCTTTTTGAGAAACTCCTCATTTCCAGGGCTGGACCTTTACATCTCCCACCAGTGAGAGGTTTAGAGCAGAGCCTAGTGGAAATAGAGCCTGAGCCCGGAAGTCTGAAGTTGGTGGGACTGGGCACTCGCGGGGAAGGCAGCAAGTGGACTCGGAGTGTGTGGGTTCTGTGCAGGCAGCTGGTGTCCAGGATCCGGAGAGCTTGCCAGGAGCCCAGGACTTGATCCAGTCATCCCTGGGACAGATGTATGGGCAAACCGCTGCCCCACGCAGCTGCATTTGGAGGCTCAGGGACTCAGAACTATAACGAGCATTTAGTGTGCATGACTGAATGGAGCATGTAGAATTTGCAACTGCGAGGAGCATTTAGGTTTTTCAGTTCTAGGGAGAATATAGGGTTTGCAGCTGTGGGGGCACATTTAGGGTTTGAGTATGCAGGGAACAGTTAGAGTTTGCAGATGCAAGGACCACTTTGGGTGAACAGCTGCGGGGAATACTTATAGGTTCCAGGTTAATGAGGCAGGCAGCTGGTCAGGCGCCCTGAGAGAGTGTGTGTGTTGAGGGGGCACTTGGAGCCAGGTTTATGAGAACAGCTGGCTCAAGGGCAGGGGGCGGTGGAGTGGTGACGTGCTTCCAAGGTGGGTTCATCCTGGGGCCATCATTTGGAGTGCCAATGGGGTTGCATGGTGAGGACAGGAGAGATGCAGACATGGCTGGCAAAGGTGGATTGACTGGAATGATGCGGATGTGGCCAGCAGTCATTAAAGAAGTGGGCAAAGCAGATGTGACTGGCGGATGTTGGCGGCTGGCAGGCGGTAAATGCTGGGGATGATGCAGAAGTGGCCAGAAGAGCTTCATGGGCAATGGCAATGTAGATGTGGCCGGCAGACATTACAAGACTGGGTTGGTCCATTCTTGGCCACAGATGATAAATGAATGGGTTGATATAGTAAAGACCCACAATCATTAAAAGAAAAGGGCAATGGTGACGTGACTGGTGGACATATAAAAGTGGTGATGCTGCAGACGTGGCTGGCAGACATTAAAAAAGAGAAGTGATTAAGGCATGGCCAGCAGATATTGAAGGATGGGGGCCATGCGGACGTGGCTGGAAACCTATGACAGACAAGGGCAATGTGGACTTGTCTGGCTGTTGTTAAAGGATGGGGACGATCCATCCATGCAAAATTAGAGATCAGGAACAATCAAGTCATCGCTTTGGGCATCAAAGGAACGAGGTGTTGCAGATGTGGCTGGCAGATGCTACAGACTGGGACCAATCAAGTGTTGCCGGCAGACATTAAAGGATCAGGGCGATGCAGACATGACCGGTGGATGTTGAAGAATGGAGGCTAGCCAGACATGACCTGCAGACATTAGAGGATGCGGGCAATGAGGACAAGATGGCAGATATTAAAGGAACGTGGTGATGTGCACGTTTCTGTCTGATAAAAGCCAGGGGCGATTTGGACATGGTTGTCTGATGTTCAAAACGTGGGGTGATTTGGACATTTCCGACTGGTGTTAATGGCCAGGAAAAATGGGGACTTTGCTGGCTTTATGTTTATGGCTGAGAGTAATGTGGCCAGTGAATGTTCAAGGACAGGGGTGATGTAGACGTGGCCAGATGACAATAAATGACTAGGGAGATCTGGACGTGACTAGCTGATGTAAAAGGAGTGTGTCTATCTGGACATGGCCAGCTGATGTTGAAGATGTGCAGCAAGGCAGGCGTGATATGTGGGGAGCATTCCTGCTAGGTCTAGGAAAGGTCAGATCCCCAAGGCAAGGGTAAGACCAGGCTTCCTGTGGTAGTCGGGAGTGGGAGAGGGAAGCAACACGGGGTTTCGGCTGGTCATCACTGGAGCATCGGGAGAGGACGGTATCGTGTTCACGCCCTGGGAATCCACTCGGGTCTTCCACTGCAAGGAATTCTGGACCCACCTCTGGGCACGGGCCACCCAGTCCAGCACCCCTCTCTTCTGCTTCTCTCTGGCTCCTTCTCCAGCCTCTGGCCACATTTTTCTTAGCCTTGGAAACAGGACTCCCAGGCCACAGAACATTACCACCTGTGGCGGGCTCTGGGAACAGAACATGTTGGGTCCCTCTTGTTTCTCCCCCTTCTCTTCCTCCTCTGACACCTTCTCTTCCTCCAACTCCACCTTCTCGAGGTTCTCCTCCTCGAGGTCCTCCTCCCCCTCTTCTTCAATTCGAACTATGAAATGGAGTTCCCGGACCATAGCGATGGTGAAATTGTTTGAATTGATGTTTGAAATTGTGGCGGCCAGGAGGACAAAGAATGAGGGTCTCGGAGCACTTGGGCCGCCTCCCCCCGGCATTCCCTGCTCCAACCTGATCTGGGCAGGGTCTCCGTTTCTGCCCCCTGCCCTTGGCCGGCCCAAAGATTGCTCAGACCCATTTCCACCTCCATGGGTCCCCAAGCAGGCCTTCGCGTCCTGCTCTTCCTCCATCTCCCTGCCACCAGCCCCTCCCTCTGCCTTTACCCAACCCCCATCCCCACTCACCTCGCCTCTATTCACCCCTCAATGGTTTGGATCCTCTTCTCTGGGAAAGTAGTTTGGCCTAGTGGAGAGAGCACAGGCGGGGAGTCAAAGAGCCTTGGGTTCTAGTACTGGCTCCACCATTTGTGCACTTTGTGAACTTGGGCAAGTCGCTTCATTTCTCTATGCTTCAGTTACCTCACTGTACAGCTGGGATTAAGATTGTGAACCCCACCTGGGACAGAGATTTATATCCAAGCCAATTCCCTTGTGTCTATCCCAGTGCTTAGAACAGTACTTGACCCATAGAGAATTCTTAACGAACACCATCATCACCTACTCCAGAGCTTAGTACAGTGCTTGACACATACTCAGTGCACAAGAAAATACCTAAATCATCATGATTATGATTATTATGACCCTTGTCGGGGAAGGGGAGGACTTGTTATCCTCGGATCTCCGGTCCATGTTTGACTGCAGGTCTTCTGAGGAGACCCCTGGGTCCCGGACGGAGCTCTGTGGGGGGGTTCATGGGGGCGGCCCCCATCACATGACCCTTGGTGATTGACAGCAACGTCGGGCCGGCGGCCCGACACGAAGGGGCCAACGGGGGAGCTGGGCAGGCGGTCAGTGGGGAAGGACGGGGCAGGAGCTGGGAGTCTCTACCCTCTCTTCCCTGTGCCCCCAGTCAGAGCGAAACCCTCAGTGGGGCAGCAGCCTCCCTTCCTGAGGAGGGAGGCTTATCAGGCGGCGCCCTCAGACATGGAGCTTCTGCCCTCGTCCCCTCAGCCTCGGCCTGCCCCGCCCAGGACCAGCTCCAATCCTTCTTCTCCGGGGAGGACGGGGGCTCGGGAGTGGGAGGGGAGATGGGGGCGGGGTCTCGGGGAGCCACCATGATTGGCTGCTCTTCGCGTCCCACCCCTCTCTGCCGCCTCGCTGCCTGGCTGCTCTCTGTGAGCTCCCTCTGTCCCCACCCACCTTGGGCCGGGCCGCTCCTCTCTCCTTCGCAGATTGGCTGCCCTTTGCCAGCTCGCTCCGGCCCCTCCTGTTGGACCAGGCACCTGCTCTCTCCCCCGCTGATTGGCGGGTGTGTGGGAGCTGGACCCGCCCCCTCCACGGCCGACCGAGGGTGAGGCGTAAGGCCGATCACTATGTATTTCCCGCAAAGGGCCGCGGCGCAATTGTGACTGACGCCATCTTGACTTTCAAATTGAAGCCACCTCCCTCCATCCTGCCGAGTGACATCCGTCAAGGGGGAAGGGTGGAGCCATTAGGGACGGGGCCCAGAGAGGGCAGGTAGAAGGGACCCTGAAGAGATTCCGCGGAGGGAAAGGACTCGGACCCGCCGTGCCAGATCCAGCTGGAAGTGACTGGGCTTGTGGGCTCGGGGCCTTCCCCTCCCAGAACGGGCCGGGCCGGAGCAGGGGCCAACACCGGCGGGGGTGTGGGACCTCCACGCGTATAAAGCCATAGGCTGTAATTCTATGTCCCAAACACTATCATGCTATTTATTTTTATTTGTGATTTGTACATATCTATAATTTTCTTATTCAAAAAGATACTATTGATGGCTGTTGTTATCGACAAAAATGGGGCTGTTTCGTTTAGTCGATGAAGAGACGAAAGACTGAGAGAACGAGTCAGAGCAGTAGAAAGTGGCGAGCATCCCGTTCACCCCGGTGGGGCACGAGGGACTGCAGCGCCCCGATCCGAGTCTGTCTTGCCACTTTTATTGGTATGGAAGAACCCGACGCTCACGCAGGACTCCCTAGACACACTTAGGGACAGCAGCCGATGAGTAAGCACTTCCGTGATCATGTGACACCTCGACCGGTTCCCGTGACGGTTCCCATCACAACCGACAGGCCCGCGAAGAAGTCGCGCGCGTGCGAAGTTTGAATGGGTCACGTGACAGGAAGGCAGCCATCTTGTATTTAACTTGACACGAACTTGGGGTTGGTCTCACCGTCGCCATCTTGGGGTTGACCTCACTATCACAGTCCACAACACTGTTTACTTGTTTTGAACCCTGTCTTCTCCCTTCCACACTGTGAGCCTATTGTGGGCAGAGATTGTCTCTTAGTTGCTGAATTGTGCTGTCCAAGTGCTTAACACAGTGCTCTGCACTCAGAAAGTGCTCAGTACATATGATTGAATTGAAAGAATGAAGATGGAGGGGGCAGGGCTAACTACTCCCCACACATCTAAAGCAAAATGACTTGCCCAATGTCACCCAGTAGACAAGTGGCAGAGCCGGGAAAAGAACTCCGGATATTCCCAACTCCCATGCCCACCTTATATCCACCACGTCACACCTCTTTCTTTCGCTTACTTTGTGCCTACCACTGTACCAAGAACTGAACTTGTTACAATATAAGAACATGGGGCACAATCCCTGTCCAATATCGGGCCTTTTCTTCCCACTTGGACTCACCACCTTCCCCAACGGCTGACAAATGCAGTTTGGACCTTGCCTAAACCACACGTTAAACTTAATGCCCTTCAGCATATCTCTCCTGTAATCGCAACCAGACAGATAAGCTCCAAGCGAAGAAGAAAAAATAGTACATATTTGTTTTGTCGCATTTTTTATGGCGATTGACTCACTCAACACTCTGTTGGTTCCCTCTATGTAAGAGACGTTAGGCTTGTAGCTCCCACCGGGCTACTCACAGCCCGAGCAGTAGAAGTGATCCAGGGCCACGCTCATGAAGAGCTAGAGGTGAAGTGCTGAAGGAAAATAGCCTGAACTAAAGACTGAAATTTACTCAACCCCGGACCCACTTCTTGAGACCAACCGTTTTTAACATGAACTCAACCCCTAATCAACTTCCTAAATTAACTCTCTGAACAAACACGACACTAAGCCCTCTCTTTATCTCATCTTGCCAAGTAAGAGGGGCCCCCGGCTAAATGATCTGGAGAAGAAAACAAAAATGGAGAAAGAAAACAGAAGAAGAAAGAAAACTGCAATGTCGTTCCAAATGCCAGAACCCGAACAAACTATCTGATAGTAATAGACTAGGGCATATCCGGAAGAAGCGCGATGTTACAGTCAACAAGCATAGTATTAAAGGAGGGGGAAATTACACCCATGCTGCTGCTCACTGTCCTCCAAAGGGATGCTGGGGGCAGTCCAGACCTCTTAGGCCGAAGACCCTCCATACCAGTCCACCTCATTAAAGACGTATTCTCTGGATGGGACTAATCATCTCGTGCTAGGAAAACTTTATGGCTGGCTTGGGCAGGGTACAGTTATGTTCTCGCTATAGCTGAATCTTTGACTTAGATATCTAGTTTCTACGTTGTGGTTCTCATTCCCCTGGCTGCTTCAGGTAAAGACTTGGTCACTTGGGACTCGACAAGATTGGTATCAGGAATGGGATACTTGTGTCTTGGGGGCCACGAATGGAAGGCAGTGTCCTTCCCGACTAACAAACCCATAACCTTGGTGTTATTCTTGACGCCTCTCTCTCATTCAACCCACATAATCAATCCATCACCAAATCCTGTTGGTCTCACCTTCACAACATCGCTAAAATCTAGCCTTTCCCCCACATTCATACTGGTACCACATTAATACAATGACTCATCCTCTCCAGCCTAGATCACTGAATCAGCCTCCTAGCTGACCTCCCAACCTCCTGTCTCTCCCCACTTCAGTCCATACTTCATGCCACTACCCTAATCTCCTTTCTACAAAAACTTTCAGGACAAATAAACACCCTCCTCAAAAATCTCCACTGCTTACTTATTCACCTTCATATCAAACAAGAACTCCTCACCATTGGTTTTAAAGCACTCAATTAATGTGCCCCTTTCTACCACACCTCACTTCTTTCCTTCTACAACCCAGCCTGCAAACCTCACTCCTCTGGTGCTAACCCTCGCTCTATGCCTCGATCTCGCTGGGTCCATGTCTTGCCTCTGACCAGGAATGCCATCCATTCTCATATCTGACAGACAATTACCCTCCCCACCCACCCCCATTCAAAGCCTTATTGAAGGCACAAGACGCCTTCCCAGACTAAGCCCCACTTTTCCTCATCTCCCACTCCCTTCTGTGTCACCCTGACCTGCTCCCTTTGTTCTTCCCACTCCCCAACCCTAAAGCATTGATGCACATATCTGTAATTTTATTTATTTGTATTAATGTCTGTCCCCTCCTGAACCCTCCTCCGCCCGCCCCCAGATAGATTGTGAACTCAGCTGAGGCAGGGCTTAGAATTGTCATTGTTTTTAGTTGCATTTTACTAACAGTGTGGTTAGTACAGTGCTCTGGACACAGTCTGCGCTTAATAAACACAATTGCATAAAATGAACGCATAGACCTCCAGGACGAGGGGAGAATTGGACGATCTCAGTGAAGCATGCAAGGATCCTATGAAAAGGAATGGGTGGACTATTGTTAGGTGGGTCATTGAGTGACTAAATGGATCGTGGGGAAACCAGGAAATCCTAAATGGAGAAATAGAAATCTAGCCGAAGGCTTAGGCAGAGGTTTAAGCTTGGAAAGGAAGGGAAGTCGTCATCAGTGTCCTTTTTGTTGGCCTTATCCACGGGTAGAGGAGAAATTGAAAGTGTGCAAGCCTGCATCAGTAGGGCAGAGAAAAGAGGAACGAAGCTGCATTGTGAGCGAACTCTCAAGTCTGAAAGAGGCAGATGACCAAACTGGAAAAGACCCTAGAGCCTTTAGTGAAGGGATCATTGGAATTAGCCCGACAGAAGCCGGTCACCCCTCTGGATGTATTTCTAGTATTGGATGGAGATGGTCCAAATTTCTCCACTGGACCCTGGGGTCTCTTCTAAGGCCCCTGGCCCTGAAAATTGTGAGGGCATACCTTTTCCAGGAGAGGGAAGCCACACTGAGAGTCCCCTTCCCACCGGCTCATTTTACCCAATGATCAAGGAGGGGGAACGTAAGGAGGAGTCAGGAGTTTCCACGTGGTAAGAGGTAATGTTCAGGGCAGAATGATAACTCGATTTACTGGAGAACAATTCAGCGAGTTACAAGAGCAATATTCTTAACGGTCCAAGGAGTGTTAGCCTCTGCTGAAGAAGGGAAGTCCCTTATGATTCCCTAAAAACATCTCCGTTATGTTTTTAGTACAGCAAAGATTGCGTTAACATGTTGGGATTAAGCTCCCCCTCGTGTTATGATGCTGGAATTCTTATATAGGATGCTCTCGGGATGTCAAAGAGTTGAGATTTGAGATGATGACTGCAGTGAGATTGTGTATAAGAATGTGGGTGGAACCGGAATGAGGAAAGGTTGTAAATATGGACAAGATTGAGAGGCTCGAAGGAAAATCCCTAAAGGTTGTCTCTAAAGAGATAATAGGGGAATGAATATAGATGAGAGGGAATGCCAGTGTCTCAGGAATATTAGGATCTAGGCACTTTTTCTAGGGGAATGGAAATGAACAACTCATTTAACAGGAGGGATTGGCTGCGGTGGCTTGTCTGTGTAAAATATGCATAAAATGAGTTATGAGGAATGAACTGGCCAGTGTTGTGAAGTGTTGTAAAAATGTGTCCTGTGTGATTAGAAATACCTTTTTTAACATGGGTAATTCAAAGGTTGAGAGTCATCCTGCCGGTTTAGACTTTTTAAGCTGTTTCCCTCGTCTTAGTTCATTACAGAGAATTTACAACTGAGGCATGGGTGCGGATAAGAAAACCCTCAGGGGCTGGGTCTATCAGTTTAAAATATCAAAGAAAAATGTGTTTAAAGGGAAGGCACCTCCCTCAAAAAAAATGTGTAAAAGAGGTAATTGGGAAAGGAGAATTTTTCAATTGCTTTTTCAAGGCCAGGGAATCCTGTAGGAGTGGTGATATGGGTATTGGAACTGAGTTTCCACTGACATTTTACTGTGTTTGTTAATTTGGTATAAAGAGGTTATATAAATAGGCTAAAAATATGTAAGATGAGATGAGGTAGCGCATCTGGTTTGGACAACCCAGTCTTGAAAGTTTGAGGGCTGAGATCCTGTTCTAAGTGCATCTTACCGGACTGGTCGAGTAGAGATGTCATGGCGAAGCTTCCGGAAATGATATTGGTCATCAGTGGGGTTTGAAATGCATTCACACCCTCCCCGCTCCAGACTTGGTATTCCAGGGTTGAAGGGAAGGGCGTTACTCCTGTAAACAGAGGGAAAAGAGTTACAGGGTGTTGGCGTGGAAGACACATGTGTGCGCAGAGCTGTTGGTTCAAGCGGGAATGGGAGGGCTTTTTCAGAGGGAGAGAAGCATCCCGAGAAGGTTTCATGAAAACCTTCCACATCTTGCAAATCCAAGGAGCCCACATGATAGTATGGGGCTCTACTGCTATTACTTGTACATACACCTCACTGTGGCATACTCTGGACCTCCCCCCAGAGATACGTACGGGTGTCTGAAGCCTCGGGGCAATCCACAGCTTCTATTTCTGCCTGTGATTCCGGAACCAGTTTCTACCCTATAGGATGGGGCAGAAAATAAATCAGAGAGGTGATAGACAGCCCTCCCATTCACCCTGTCCCTGGCACACAGACAACTCCCAACACACATACAAAAACACACACACTTATGAACCAGACAATCATGGGGAGGAACCAACTTCTCAGAGAAGCCAGCAAGGGAAAGGAGTCAGACTCCAGGGTCAAATATGGAGGCTTGCCGAGAAAGAGCGGACGGAAGAAGCCATGAAATAGAAAAATTATCAGAGATTTCTACCTCAATACCCAAGATAAACCCCGACTTCCCCTGGTCGGGCTGCCGGGGTTGGGGAAGTGAGTGTGCAGGGATGCTGCTAGATGTGAGACAGAGATAAGACTGGATGAAGCATACCTGCAGCGTTGTCAGACCCAGCTGAGAAGACAGGCATTGCACTTGTTCCATCGTCAGGTATGGCGTGACTTCAAACCGTGCCCAAAACTCTCTGAGTTGATGTTCGCTGAATCTGGCCGGCCGGCTCTTCTTCTCCTGCGAGATTTTAGTGTCCGGAACGATGTGGTTGGTTCCCGGGATCGCCTCGCTGGGGTAACTGTCCATGTCTGTGTTGGGTGCTGGAGAAATTGGTGTGAGAGCTTCGGGGCAGGACCTTGTGGACAGCAGTGCTAAAAGGCAAAGAGTAAGATCTATCAAACCAATGCAGTCACCATACTAACCCGTCTGTCCTCAGATCAGCAGTCCAGGACTCCAGCCTGTGAAGTACTCCCAGAAAGCGATGTGAAGGGAAATTCCGAACCATTGCGAGTGTCGAACCATGGGTTCTGGGAATAAGTAAGTTTTGGTGGCCCCAACCAGCCACATTTCTGAGTCCCGAAGGTCAAAAGGAAAGGAACCCAAAAGGAACCTGCGATGGTGGCGGCGGATTCCCCCGAAATTGGACTTACCTGATTGGGCCTGCCCAACGGCGTTTGGTGGATCCCCTTCAGAGAGATAATCCAATGCATCAGTAGGGAGACCCCAACTGGATTCATCTTTAGCGATGAGCTCTTCAATGATTTGCTCCAACTCTTCTTGTGCCTCTGCCAGTGACGACGGTATCCGTTGCAGAGCTGAGATGGGAGAAGTCGGGCCAAATGAGCTGGAGCGTCCTGTGAGTAGGAGAAACCATCTGTCATTTGGCATGTGCGGGCAAGGATGTCCCGAATTTGCAAAATCCCAGGACATCGTTAAAGGAAGGAAACTGAAACCAGACGGGGAGGATGGTCAGACGAGGAAGTAGCAACAGGTTCTGTAGGGAAAATTAAGTAACTGCATGAGATGGAAAGGGACCACCTCAGAAAATCCCAAGCCAGGCAATCACGGGCTGACTCATAGATGGCAGGGCTGAAAGGCAAAGAATCATTCATTCATTCAATAGTATTTCTTGAGCGCTTACTATGTGCAGAGAACTGTACTAAGCGCTTGGAATGTACAAATCGGTAACAGATAGAGACAGTCCCTGCCCTTTGACGGGCTTACAGTCTAATCGGGGGAGACGGACAGACAAGAACAACAGCAGTAAATAGAATCAAGGGGATGAATCAGAGCTATCAGCCCATTGCAGCCTCTCTCCCCATTCTCGGAGAAACATTTAAGGAATTCAGCCCGCCAAGTGCATAGAGGATAAAGTGTAAGGAAAAATCCAGACGGACCCGCCGAGTAAATTCATGGTTTCTGGGAGAAGGTAAGGCTTGTTGGTCCCAAACCAGGATAGACCGGGGTCCCGACGGCCACGCCCAAAAGTACCTATTGGCTCCTGAGCTCCACACTCGTTCAGGTGCTCTCCAGCCAGAAGTGCCCTGACCCCGATCCAAGTCTGAGGAGGCGGTAGATCCTTCCTAAATCTTACCTGACAGACCTGATTGAACCGGCTCCACTGTGATTGGCGGGTAGGGTCCTCCAGAGAGATGATCCAGTCCATTGGGAGGAAGAGCCTGACATGATTCATCTTTAGCACTGAGCTCTTGAATGATTTGCTCCATACAGCACTTATGTGCATATCAGTCAGGAGGAGGAGCAGAGGAAAAGGGAGGCTCTGTCTGAGAAGGCCTCCTGGAGGAGGTGAGCTCTCAGTAGGTCTTTGAATGTGGGTTCTAATCCTGCCTCCACCACATGTCTGCTGTGTGACCTTGAGCAATCACTGAACTTCTCTGTGTCTCAGTCAACTCATATGTAAAATGGGCATTAATACTTTGAGTACTTTGTCAGACAGGGACCGTATCCAACCTGATTAGTTTCCATCTTCTGATGCCTAGCACAGGACCTGTCAAATAATCAGTGCATAACACATACCATTATCATTATTACCATTTTTGTTGTCATGAGCAGACTGAGATCTGTGCCTTGCCTGGCCTAACCCAGGCTGCTGAAGATTCACTTCGCCCAGATACCTGCTCCCCTTGGATGAGATCCTAGAAGGCATCTCCCCCAGATTCTTGATCTTCTGGGGCGAGCTCTGTGGACTCACCTCCCCACGCTGGACAGCCCTAAGTAGGTGGAGTAACTGCTTCAGACACTAGCTGACAGGTTGAAAGCAAAACCAAATCACCACTTTATACAGAGGCAAGTTTTTAGTCCAGGTTTAGTCTAGTCAAGAGGAGTAGCTCCGTACATATACTCTCCTGCATACGCACATGCACACACAAACACACACATGATGATGATAGAGAAGCAGCATGGCTCAGTGGCAAGAACTCGGGCTTTGGAGTCAGAGGTCATGGCTTCGAATTCCGGCTCCGCCACTTGTCAGCTGTGTGACTTTGGGCAAGTCACTTAACTTCTTGGTGCCTCAGTTCCCTCATCTGTAAAATGGGGATTAAGACTGTGAGCCCTACGTGGGACAACCTGATTCCCCTGTGTCTACCCCAGCGCTTAGAACAGTGCTCGGCACATAGTAAGCGCTTAACAAATACCAACATTATTATTATGATGATGATGATGGTGTTTGTTAAGCACTTGCTATGTGACAAGCACTGTTCTAAGCACTGGGAGGGATACAAGGTAATCAGTTTGTCTCACGTGGGGCTCAGTCTTAATCCCCATTTTACAGATGAGGTAACTAAGGTACAGAGAATATAAGTGACTTGCCCAGAATCACACAGCTGACAGGTGGAGGAGCCGGGAATAGAACTCATGACCTCTAACTCCCAAGCCCTTGCTCTTTCCACTGAGCCACACTACTTCTCTTGTGTATACATACGGGTATACATATATTGTCTGACTGTTTTCCCCAGGTTCATGCAGGTGGTCCCACTTTGGAGTTCAAGGAGTCCATGCTGTCTGCAGCACATCATCCTGGCTGGAGTCTTAGGTGTTTTTCCAGCGGCCGCAGTAAACAACTTGGATCATTTCTTAGATGGCTTTTGCTTCCGCCCAGGGCCCAGCTCTTTCCCCTTTTTACCCACTCATGGCAGCTATTTCAAGGGGGTCCTGATTCGCTGCTCCGATGGCCTGCTGTGTCAAGCTTGCTACCGAGTAAAGCCGAGGGGACGGCTACTCCTCCCCGCAATCCTTTCCTGCCTGCTCTCTTTGCAAGAAGCATCATTCTCCTGCCCTACAGCAAGGCACTTCACTCCCTCATTGTCAGCTAGACAATTCAGCATCTCCTCAAATTCCTCCCTTGATATTGTTCTTCACGGGGTCTTATGAAATGGCGGTTGTGTTACAAGATGAATTAATTCTTGCTTACCACCATGATCACTAGCATTATCATCCTTATTATTACTATCATTATTACTATTATTATTACCGCTCTTTGGGGAGAAGGCAGGGACCCTGTGGCCCCCAGGAGAGGAGTCTGGGTCTGCCGGCTCCGCCGTCCACCGGGTCCCCGGCCCACGTCCGCAGGGCAGGGTGTCTGAGGAGACGCGGGGGTCCTGGGCGGACTGCACCGTGGCGGGGGCGGGGGAGGGAGGACATGGGTTCGGGCCCCTCCACGTGACCCTGGGTGACGTCTCTGACAGGAGGGCGGCCGGCCAAGGAGGTTGGACAAGCTGGACGGGTGCAAAGGATTCCCGTCCTCCCTTCCCTCCCCAACCCAGCCAGAGAGACCCCCGCGGTGGGGCAGGCGCCCAGCTTCCCCATCAACCAGCCCTCCCGAGCAGGGAGACCTGTCAGGCGGCGCCTTCAGAGAGACACAGTGCTTCTGTCCTCATCCCCTCAGGCCCGATCGGTTCTGCCCAGGACCAGCTCGAGTCCTTCTTCCTGGTCGGGGGCGGCGCGGGGACGGGAGGGGAAATGGAGGAGGGGCTGGGCGACCTGACCCTCCCCAGTCTGATCTTCCACCATTTGATTCTCCCCTTGATTAATTCTCCCCTTATCTGACTCTTCCCTGTCTGACTCTCCACCATAATAATAATGCAGGTATTTGTTAAGCGCTTACTATATGCCAAGCACTGTTCTAAGCGCTGGGGTAGATACAGCATATTCAGGTTGTCCCTCGTGAGGCTCACAGTCGTAATCCCCATTTTACAGATGAGGTAACTGAGGCACCGAGAAGTTAAGTGAATTGCCCAAAGTGACACAGCTAACAGGTGGTGGAGGCGGGATTAGAACCCAAGACCTCTGAATCCTAAACCCGGGCTCTTTCCACTGAGCCACGCTGCTTCTCTATTTGAGCCTCCCCGACCTGACTCACCCCCTGTCCGACGCTTCCCTCGCCATCCTCTGGTTTGGGCCTGACCCCCTCCCCTCAGGCTGACTCCCCCAGGAACCCTGTCAGCTGAGGGTGCCGCAGGGGAGGACGGGAAAGCTCCTAGTACAATGGTCTTTCAGGAATGTTATCAAGAAAAATAGGGAGGGTTCGTTTAGCCGATGAAGAGACGAAAGACTCCGAGGGAACGAATCAAAGAACAGAGCAATAGGAATGTGGCGAGCAGCCCGTTGTTCCCGGTGGGGTGCGAGTGACTGCAGCGCCCCATCCGAGGCAACCCTACCAGCTTGATTGGGACAGCAGAACCCGACTAAGGCTCAGGGCGCTCAATTGCGGCTAGGCACACGTAGGAACAGTAGCCCCTTGTCAGCTGTGTGACTTTGGGCAAGTCACTTAACTTCTCGGTGCCTCAGTTACCTCATCTGTAAAATGGGGATTAAGACTGTGAGCCCCACGTGGGACAACCTGATTCCCCTGTGTCTACCCCAGCGCTTAGAACAGTGCTCGGCACATAGTAAGCGCTTAACAAATACCAACATTATTATTATTATTAGCCAGCCAATAAGCACTTCCGTGATCAAGTGACACTCGAATGGTTCCTGTAACAGTTCCCGTCACACCCGACCGGCCTGAGCAATAGTAGCGCACGCGGAGTTTGAATGGGTCACTTGACACGAAGGGTCCTACTCTCCGTTCACGTGACAGGGCTTGAGGTTGGCCTCACTGTCGCTGTCTTGGGACGGTCCGCAACATTCCCAATACGGGGCTCTTTGCACTGAGCCATGCCGCTTCTCTGAAACACCCTCCTCTGAACTCCACTCCGATCATAAATATTTATTTTTCTCCCCTATTAGAGAGGAAGATCTCTGTGGCAGAGATTGTGTCCATTTTATATTTTGTACTTGCCAATTGCCTAGTGCAATAAACAGTCCCAGGTGGGTACTCAATCAACGCTATTATTGGAGAAGCAGCATGGCCTGGTGGAGAGAAGCTGGGCATCAGGAGACCTGGTGGTAATCCCATCTTTGCCTCTGGCCTGCTGTGTGATGTTTGGCAAAACACTTAGCTTTTCTGTGCCTCGGTTTCCTTCTCAGTAAAAACGGGGAATCGATAACTCTTTTCTCTCTGACTTAAGATGTGTCTCTCAGGTGCGACAGGGACCGTGTGTGTCCTGCTTTTCTGGCATCTGCCCGTCTTTAATATAGTGCTTGGCATTTTTGACACTATTTTATTTCTTGTACTAAAAATCTTCTGAGTTTCGTTCCAAAGGAAATAAAAATAATCTCCAATAAAGTTTCTACCCTTCCTGTCTTGCTTTCAGACTAAGTGCAGCCATAGAAGATAAACAACCTCTGACCTTCAGGACCACCCCCACCCCCCATCAGTCAAAGATATTTACTGAGTTATTACTGTATGAAGAATACAATACTAAACGCTTGTGAAAGCACAGTACAACTGAGATGGTAGGCTCTGTCCCTTCCCACAAGGAATTTACACCCTGTGGGGAGGCAATCATTAAAACAAATTATGGATTAGAGAAATAGTAGAGTAAGAGGCAATATAAATAAGTGCTGTGGGCCTGGGGTGAATATCAAACTTCTCTGTGCTCTACCACTCAAGAGAGCAGATAAAGAAAAAACAACTCCCAAGATTACAGTAGGCCTAAAGCTCTTTGTACCTCATCAAAGGGAAATCAACCAAATCCTGGAACCACATGCAGTCTGTCCTTATTTACTCTAGTTCCTTTTCTCAACTGGGGTGCCAGTTCCCCCATAGGCCTACTTAAAATCACTCACTTTTCTTACCTATGTTCCTCAAGCTACACATTCCCCTCCCCAAGAGCTGTGAGTGAAAATTTGATTCAGGGAGTGGGTGCGGTGGAGGGAGGGAAAGAAAGAGGAAGAGAGAATGGAAAGGGAGTTGGACAGGAGTTGGAGAAGAAAAGGGGCTGCAGGACAAGTCATGGATGTTGACATGTCTCTCCATGGACATTTCCGATGGTCAGTTAGCACCTGGTAATTGAGGGGAGAGATTTGGGCTTATCTCCTCCCAGATTGGTGGGCAGCAGGACGAGAGTGTATCTGAGAATTTCCAGGTAAGTCTCTGAATTGGATAGAGAACACTCCTGGAAGTCATAAGGTCATGGGTTCTAATCCTGCCTCCAGCACCTGTCTGCTGTGTGGCCTTGGGCAATTCAATTTGATGGAGAACTGAGGCACGAGGGGACACAGGCAGGGCATACAAAAAGGTGTCAGGCAAGATTTCCTTTCAGACCTCCCTGCTCGAGCTTGCTGAGTCACTGAAACCCGGGGGCGGACGAAACCCACCCCAAATAAGGAAGATCACCCCATGCCCGAGACACCGCCCCTGTGGCAAAAAAGGACCAATCCAGGATGAAACCGCGGCACCCTGCAACAATAAAAGGCTGCCCCACCCAAATAGTGGGTCGCCTCATTCCCTTAAGGAGAGGTTGCTGCCCGGGTGCGTTACCCCCTTTTTGGCTTATTTGACCTACTCTGGATATCCATTTAAAACTTTTGCCTTGTTCATGTTTCTCTCGAATGTTGTAATGTAAGTGCTCAATAAATGGGACTGATGTACGGATTGATTGAGTGAATTGAGTGTCACTCATATTAGCAATTGAAAGGAATAAACTGGTTTGAGGGTCCACAGATCCCATTTGACATTGGGTTCGTCCCTAAATCCCTCTGGGTTCGTGTGAACCTCCATCTCTGGGGAGACGAAACAGGAATCATCACCAGTGGCAAAATGAAGTCACCCAAAATGCGCACCTCCATCTTCATTTCTGAGGGTAGGACATTGGTCAACATGGTGAGGTTTGACCCCTCAAATTTCATTAGATCAGTTTCTGGCACAGTAGATCCCGGGTCTCGGAGTCAGGTGCCCTGGCTTCTAATCCTGACTCTGCCACTTCTCTGATGTAAGATTTTGGGCGTGTCACTTTACTTCTCTGGAACTCAGTTCCTGCATCTGCAAAATACTTATTCAATCTCTGTTCTCCCATGTACTTAAGAGTGTGAACCTCATGAGGGACCTGATGATCTTCTATCTACCTCAGAGCTTAATACAGTGATTGAAACGTCATAAGTGCTTAGCAACTATCACAGTCATCATCATCATTATGATTAGAAAAGTATTTTCACTCACACAGCTTTTTTGTTAACTTTAAAATTTTTTTTTTTAGAATGTCTACATTACGAAGTTATTTTCACATTCTTGATTCATTCCTTCACTCATGATGGGTGTTGTCAAGGGACCAAAGCTTTTTGAGAAACTCCTCATTGCCAGGACTGGGCTGTCAAGTCTCCCACCAGTGAGAGGTTTAGAGCAGAGTCTAATGGAAATAGAGTCTGAGGCTGGAAGTCAGAATTTGGTGGGACTGGGCACTTGCGGGGAAGGCAGTAAGTGGACTCAGAGTGTGTGAGTTCTGTGCAGGCATCTGGTGTCCAGGATCTGGAAAGCAGGCCAGGAGCCCAGGAATTTACCGGATCATCCCTGGGACAGATGTGTGGGCAAAGAGCTTCCCCACATAGCTGCATATAGGGGCTCAGGCACTTAGAACTATAAGGAGCATTTGGTGTTCATGGCTGAAGGGAGCATGTAGAATTTGCAACTGCTAGGAGCATTTAAGGTTCTCTACTCTAGCGAGCATTTAGGGTTTGCAGGTGAGGGGGTGCATTTAGGGTTAGGGTATGCAAGGAACATTTAGAGTTTGCAACTGTAAGGAACACTTTGGGTTCACAGCTGTGGGAAGCACTTAGAGGTTCCAGGGATATGAGGCAGGCAGCTGGTCAGGCCCCCTGAGAGTGTGCTTTGTGGGGGCACTTAGAGCCAAATTTATGAGAACAGCAGGCTCAGGGGCAGGGGCCCGGGAGCTGCCGTCCAGGGGTGTTCATCCTGGGCCATCATTTGGAGTGCCACTGGGGTCGCGTGGTGAGGACAGGAGAGATGCAGACATGACTGGCAAATGTGGAAGGACTGGAATGATGCAGACATGACGTCAAAGAAATGGGCAAAGCAGATGTGGCTGGCAGATGTTGTAGGATGGGGGCGATGGGGATGTGGTTGGCAGACGGTAAATGCTGGGGATGATGCAGAAGTGGCCTGCAGAGCTTCGTGGGCAATGGCAATGTAGACGTGGCCAGCAGACATTACAGAACTGGGGCGGTCCATTCTTGGCCACAGATATTAAAGGAATGGGTTGATATAATCATGGCCCACAGTCATTAAAGGAAAGGGGCGATGAGGACGTGGCTGGCAGACATATAAAATGGCGATGCTGCAGACGTGGCTGGCAGATATTTAAAGGAGGGAAACGATGCAGACATGGCCAGCAGATATTGAAGGATGAGGGCCATGGGGACGTGGCCGGCAAACTTTGACAGACAAGGGCAATGCGGACTTGTCTAGCTGCTGCTAAAGGATGGGAACTAGCCATTCATGGTCAGCAAAACGTAGAGATCAGGGACAATCCAGGCGTGGCTTTGGGGATAAAGGGAACAAGGTTTTGCCAATTTGGCTGGCAAATGCTAAAGGACTGGGACCAATCGAGTGTTGCCGGCAGACATTAAAGGATCAGGGAGATGCAGACATGATCGGTGGATGTTGAAGAACGGGGGCTAGCCAGACAGAACCTGCAGACATTAGAGGATGTGGCCAAT
The DNA here is from genome assembly GCF_004115215.2 of Ornithorhynchus anatinus. NCBI lineage: Eukaryota > Metazoa > Chordata > Mammalia > Monotremata > Ornithorhynchidae > Ornithorhynchus > Ornithorhynchus anatinus. The sequence goes on along the minus strand of NW_024396729.1, from coordinate 10,177 downwards.
GAGGACAATGCCAGCAGATATTAAAGGACTGTGGTGATGTGGACGTTTCTGCCTGATGTCAAAAGCCAGGGGCGATTTGGACATTTCTGACTGGTGTTAATGGCCGGGAACAAGGTGGACTTTGCAGGCTTCACGTTTATGGTTGAGAGTGACGTGGATGTGGCCAGCAAATGTTCAAGGACGGTGTGATGCAGATATGGCAAGCTGACATTAAGGGACGGGGGCGGATGTAGACGTGGCCAGCTGACATTAAAAGACTGGGGAGATCTGGACATGACCAGCTGATGTAAAAGGAGTGGGTCTATCTGGACGTGGCCAGCTGATGTTGAAGGTCTGCAGCAACGCAGGCATGATACGCGGGAAGCGTTCCTGCTAGGGCTGGGAAAGGCCAGATCCCCAGGGCTAGGGCAGAGCCAGGCTTCCTGTGGCAGTCTTGAGTGGGAGAGGGAAACAATGCAGGGTTTTGGTAGGTCATTACCAGAGCATCGGGAAGAGGCCGGCATCATGTTCTCTCCCCACCCTGGGGATGCACCCGGGTCTTCCACCGCAAGGAATTCTGGACCCACTTCTGGGCACGGGCCACCTAGTCCAGCACTCCTCTCTTCTGCTTCTCTCTGGCACCTTCTCCAGCCTCTGGACAAATTTTTCTAGGCCTCGGGAACAGGACTCCCGGGCCACAGAACATTACCACCTGTGGTGGGCTCTGGGAGCAGAACATGTTGGGTCCCTCTTGCTTCTCCCCCTTCTCTATCTCCTCTGATACCTTCTCTTCCTCCAGCTCCACCTCCTCGAGGTTCTCCTCCTCCCCCTCGAGTTCCTCCTCATCCTCTTCTTCTATTCAGACTATGAATTGGAGTTCCTGGAACATAGCGATGGTGGTCAGATGTTCGAAGTTGTGATGGCCAGAAGGACAAAGAATGAGGGTCTGGGAGCGCCCAGGCTGCCTCCCCCTGGCATTCCCTGCTCCAACATGATCTGGGCAGGGTCTCCGTTTCTGTCCCCTGCCCTCAGCGGGCTCAAAGACCGGATAGACCCATTTCCACTTCCAGGGCTCCCCAAGTAGGCCTTCCCATCCAGCTCTTCCTCCATCTCCCGCCACCCCCTCTACCTTCCCGCAGTCCCCATCCCCACTCTCCTTGCCCCTATTCACCCCTCGGTGGTATGGATCCTTGTCTCTGGGGAAGTCGTTTGGCCTAGTGGAGAGACCACAGGCGGGGAATCAGAGAGCCCTGGGTTCTAGTACTGGCTCTACCACTTGTGCACTATGTGAACTTGGGCAAGTCACTTCATTTCTCTGTGCTTCAGTTACCTCACTGTAAAACGGGGATTAAGACTGTGAACCCCACCTGGGATAGAGACTTTGACCAACCCGATTCTCTTTTGACTATCCCAGTGCTTAGAAAAGTACTTGACCCATAGAGAATACTTACCAAACACCATCATCACCTACTCCAGCGCTTAATACAGTGCTTGACACATACTCAGTGCACAACAAAATACCTGAATCATCATGATTATGATTATTATCACCCTTGTCGGGGATGATTATTATCAACCATGTCGGGGCTAGACACACTTAGGGACAGCAGCTGATCAGTAAGCACTTCCGTGATCATGTGACACCTCAACCGGTTCCCGTGATGGTTCCCATCACAAACGACGGCCCACAAAGAAGTCGCGCCGCGTGAAGTTTCAAAGGGTCACGTGACAGCAAGGTAACCATCTTGACACGAATTTGGGGTTGGCCTCACTATCACAGTCCACAACACGGTTTACTTCTTTTGAACCCTGTCTCCTCTCTTCCAAACTGCGAGCCTATTGTGGGCAGGGATTTTCTCTTAGTTGCTGAATTGTACTGTCCAAGTGCTTACCACAGTGCTCTGCACTCAGAAAGCGCTCAGTAAATATGATTGAATTGAAAGAATGAAGATGGAATGGGCAGGGTGCTCCCCACACATCTAAAGCAAAATAACGTGCCCAATGTCACCCAGTAGACAAGTGGCAGAGCTGGGAAAAGAACCCCGGATATTCCCAACTCCCAGGCCCACCTTATATCCACCATGCCACACCTCTTTCTTTCGCTTACTTTGTGCCTACCACTGTACCAAGAACTGAGCTAGTTACAATATAAGAACATGGGGCACAATCCCTGTCCAATATTGGGCCTTTTCTTCCCACTTGGACTCACCACCTTCCCCACCGGCTGACAAATGCAATTTGGACCTTGCCTAAACCACGCGTTAAACTTAATGCAGTTCATCATATCTCTCCTGTAATCGCAACCAGACAGATAAGCTCCAAGCAAAGAAGAAAAAATAGTACATATTTGTTTTGTCGCATTTTTTATGGCTATTGACTCACTCAACACTCTGTTGGTTCCCTCTATGTAAGAGAAGTTAGGCTTGTAGCCCCCACCGGGCTACTCTCAGCCCGAGCCGTGGAAGTGATCCAGGGCCACGCTCATGAAGAGCTAGAGGTGAAGTGCTGAAGGAAAATGGCCTGAACTAAAGACTGAAATTTACTCAACCCCTGGACCCACTTCTTGAGACCAACCGTTTTTAACATGAACTCAACCCCTAATCAACTTCCTAAATTAACTCTCTGAACAAACACGACACTAAGCCCTCTCTTTATCTCATCTTGCCAAGTAAGAGGGGCCCCCGGCTAAATGATCTGGAGAAGAAAACAAAAACGGAGAAAGAAAACCGAAGAAGAAAGAAATCTGCAATGTCATCCGAAATGCCAGAACCCGAACAAACTAGGGCATATCTAGTTTCTACCTTGTGGTTCTCATTCGCCCAGCTGCTTTGGGTAAAGAGCTGGTCACTTGGGACTCGACAGGACTGGTGTCAGGAATGGGAGACTTGTGTCTTGGGGGCCCCGAATGGAAGGCAGTGCCCTCCCTGACTAACAATCCCATAACCTTGGTGTTATCCTTGACTCCTCTCTCTCATTCAACCCACATAATCAATCCATCACCAAATCCTGTTGGTCACACTTTCACAACATCGCTAAAATCTAGCCGTTCCCCCACAGTCATACTAATACCACGTTAATACAATCACTCATCCAATCCAGTCTAGATTACTGCATCAGCCTTCATGCCGCTGCCCGTATCTCCTTTCTACAAAAACTTTCAGGACAAATAAACACCCTCCTCAAAAATCTCCACTGCTTACTTATCCACCTTCATATCAAACAAGAACTCCTCACCATTGATTTTAAAGCACTCAATTAATGTGCCCCTTTCTACCATACCTCACTTCTTTCCTTCTACAACCTAGCCTGCAAACTTCACTCCTCTGCTGCTAACCCTTGCTTTGTGCCTCGATCTCGCCGGGCCCATGTCCTGCCTCTGACCAGGAATGCCATCCATTCCTATATCTGATAGACAATTACCCTCCCCGCCCACCCCCATTCAAAGCCTTATTGAAGGCACAAGGCGCCTTCCCAGACTAAGCACCACTTTCCCTCATCTCCCACTCCCTTCTGTGTCACCCTGATTTGCTCCCTTTGCTCTTCCCACTCCCCAACCCTAAAGCTCGAATGCTTCTGTAATTTTATTTATTTGCATTAATGTCTGTCTACCCCCCCGAACCCTCCTCCACCCGCCCCCAGCTAGACTGTAAGCTCATTAGAGGCAGGGCTTAGAACTGTCATTGTTTATTGTTACTTTCCCAAGAGCTTAGTACAGTGCTCTGCACACAGTCTGCGCTTAATAAACACTATTCCATAAAATGAATGCATAGACCTCCAGGACGAGGGGAGAATTGGACGATCTCAGTGAAGCATGCGAGGATCCTATTAAAAGGAATGGGTGCACTATTGTTAGGTGGATCATTGAGTTTCTAAATGGATCGTGGGGAAATCAGGAAATCCTAAATGGAGAAATAGGAATCTAGCCGAAGGCTTAGGCAGAGGTTTAAGCTTGGAAAGGAAGGGAAGTCATCATCAGTCTCCTTTTTGTTGAGCTTATCCACGGGTAGAGGAGAAATTGAAAGTTTGCAAGCCTGCTTCAATAGGGCAGAGAAAAGAGGAACGAAGCTGCCTCGTGAGCGAACTCTCGGGTCTGAAAGAGGCTGATGACCAAATTGGAAAGATCCTAGAGCCTTTAGTGAAGGGACCATTGGAATTAGCCCAACAGAAGCCAGTAACCCCTGTGGATGTATCTCTAGTATTGGATGGAGATGGTCCAGATTTCTCCACTGGACCCTGGGATCTCTTCTAGGGCCCCTGGCCCTGAAAATTGTGAGGACTTGCCTTTTCCAGGAGAGGGAAGCCACACTGAGAGTCCCCTTCCCACCGGCTCATTTTGCCCAATGATCAAGGAGGAGTCAGGAGTTTCCATGTGGGCTAGGCTAAGAGGTAATGTTCAGGGCAGAATGATAACTCGATTGACTGGAGAACAACTCAGCGAGTTACAAGAGCAATATTCTTAACAGTCCAAGGAGTGTTAGCCTCTGTTGAAGAAGGGAAGTCCCTTATGATTCCATAAACACATCTCCGTTCTGTTTTTAGTACAGCAATGATTGCGTTAACATGTTGGGATTAAGGTCCCCCTCGTGTTATGGTGTTAGAATTCTTATATAGGATGTTCTGGGGATGTCGGAGTTGAGATTTGAGATGATGACTGTAGTGGGATTGTGTATAAGGATGTGGGTGGAGCCGGAATGAGGAAAAGTTGTAAATATGGACAAGAGTGAGAGGCTTGAAGGAAAATCCCTAAAGGTTGTCTCCAAAGAGATAATAGGGGAATCAGTATAGATGAGAGGAATGCCAATGTCTCAGGAATATAAGGATCTATACACTTTTTCTAGGGGAATGGAAATGAACAACTCATTTAACAGGAGGGATTGGCTGCGGTGGCTTGTCTGTGTACAATATGCATAAAATGAGTTATGATGAATGAACTGGCCAGTGTTGTGAAGTGTTGCAAAATGTGTCCTGTGATTAGAAATACATTTTTAAACGTGGGTAATTCAAAGGTTGAGAGTCATATTGCCGGTTTAGACTTTTTAAGCTGTTTCCCTTGTCTTAGTTCATTACAGAGAATTTACAACTGAGGCATAGGTGCTGATAAGAAAACCCTAAGGGGCTGGGTCTATCAGTTTAAAATATCAAAGAGAAAATGTGTTTAAAGGGAAGGCACCTCCCTCAAACAAATGGATAAAAGAGATAATTGGGAAAGGAGAATTTTTCAATTGCTTTTTCAAGGCCAGGGAATCCTGTAGGAGTGGTGATATGGGTATTGGAACTGAGTTTCCACTGACATTTTACTGTGTTTGTTAATTTGTTATAAAAAGGTTATATAAAGGCTATATATATATATATATATATATGTGTGTATAAAATATGTATAAAGTATGTATGATGAGATGAGGTATCGTGTCCGGGTTGAACAACACAGTCTTGTAAGTCTGAGGGCTGAGATCCTGTTCTAAATGCATGTTACCGGACTGGATGAGTAGAGATGACATGGTGATGCTTCCGGAAACGATATTGGTCATCAGCGGCACATGTGTGCGCAGAGCTGTTGGTTCAAGCGGGAATGTGACGGCTTTTTTCAGAGGGAGAAGAACATCCCGAGAAAGTTTCACCTTCCACATCCTGCAAATCCAAGGAGTCCGCATGATAGTATGAGGCTCTGCTGCTTTTGCTTGTACATACACGGACTGTGGCATAATGTGCACTTCTCCCCAGAGATAGGTACGGGCGTCTGATGTCTCGAGGCAATCCACAACTTGTATTTCTTCCTCTGATTCCGGAACCAGTTTCTAACCTATAGGATGGGCAGAAAATAAGTCAGAGAGGTGATAGACAGCCTTCCCACTCACTCTATCCCTGGCACCCAGACAACCCCCAATACACATACAAAAACACACACACATATGAATCCAGACAGTCATGGGGAGGAACCAACTTCTCAGAGAAGCCAGCAAGGGAAAGGAGTCATACCTCGGGGTCAAATATGGATGCTTGCCGAGAAAGATTGTAAGGAGGAAGCCATGAAATAGAAAAATCATCAGAGAGTTCTACCTCAGTACCCAAGATAAATCCCCACTTCCTCAGGTCGGGTTGCCGGGGTTGGGGAAGTGAGTGTGCAGGGACGCTGCTAGATGTGAGGCTGAGAAAAGACTTGACGAAGCATACCTGCAGCGTTGTCAGACCCAATTGAGAAGACAGGGATTGCACTTGTTCTGTCGTCAGGTATGGCGTGACTTCAAACCGTGCCCACAACTCTCTGAGTTGATGTTGGCTGAATCTGTCAGGCTGGCTCTTTTTCTCTTGCGAGATTTTAGTGACCGGAACGATGTGGTTGGTTCCCGGGATCGCCTCGCTGGGGTGGCTGTCCATGTCAGCACTGGGTGATGGAGAAATTGGTATGAGAGCTTCGGGGCAGGACCTGGCAGACAGCAGTGCTGAAAGGCAAAGAGTAAGATCTATCAAACCAATGCAGTCACCGTACCAACCCATCTGTCCTCAGATCAGCAGTCCAGGACTCCAGCCTGTGAGGTGGACCCAGAAAGCGATGTGAAGGGCAATTCAGACCCATTCCGAGTGTCGAACCATGGGTTCTGGGAATAAGTGAGTCTTGGCGGCCCCAACCAGCCGCATTCCTGAATCCCGAAGGTCACGCCCAAAAGTAACCTGCGGTGGTGGCAGCGGATTCCCCCGAAATTGGACTTACCTGATTGGGCCTGCTCAACGGCGTTTGGTGGATCCCCTTCAGAGAGATAATCCAATGCATCAATAGGGAGAGCCCAACTGGATTCATCTTTAGCGATGACCTCTTCAGTGATTTGCTCCACCTCTTCTTGTGCCTCTGCCAGTGACGACGGTATCTGTTGCAGAGCTGAGATGGGAGAAGTCGGTCCAAATGGGCTGGAGCATCCTGTGAGTAGGAGAAACCATCTGTCAATTGGCATGTGCGGGTAAGGCTGTCCCGAATCTGCAAAATCCCAGGACAGCGTTAAAGGAAGGAAACTGAAACCAGACGGGGAGGACGGTCAGAGCAGGAAGTAGCAACAGGTTCTGTAGGGAAAATTAAGTAACTGCATGAGATGGAAAGGGACCACCTCAGACAACCCTAAACCAGGCAATAACGGGCTGACTCATGAATTGCAGGGCTGAAAGACAAAGAATCAGAGCTATCAGTTCATTGCAGCCTCTCTCCCCATTCTCGGAGAAGCATTTAAGGAATTCAGCCCACCAAGTACACGGAGGATAATGTGTAAGGAAAAATCCAGACGGACACGCTGAGTAAAATTCATGATCTCTGGGAGAAGGTAAGGCTTGTTGGTCCCAAACCAGGATAAACCGGGATACTGAAGGCCACGCCCAAAAGTACCTAGTGGCTCCTGAGCTTCACACTCGTTCAGGTGCTCTCCAGCCAGAAGTGCCCTGACCCCGATCCAAGTCTGAGTAGGTGGTAAATTCTCCCGAAATCTTACCTGACATACCTGATTGGACCGGCTCCACCGCGATTGGCAGGTAGGGCCCTCCAGAGAGATGATCCAGTACGTTGGGAGGAAGAGCCTGGCATGATTCAGCTTTACCACCGAGCTCTTGAATAATTTGCTCCAAGTCTTCTTCAGCCACCCCCGGTGATGACGGTCTCTGTTGAGAAGCTATGGCCCGAGAAGCTGATCCAAGTGAGCTGGAACGTCCTGCGAATTGATGAAACCATGAATCGCTTGGCATGTGTGGGTAAGGCTATTCCGAATCTGCAAGGACCAAGGGCAGTGTGAAAGGACGGAAGCAGGAAAACCACTGGAGAAGAATCTCAAGGCAGCAGATATCATTAGGTTACATAGGGAGAAACGGGTAGCTTTGCAAGAGATGGAAAGGGACTTCTGAGAAATACTCGGGCCAGGCTGACTTGTGGATGGCAAGGCTGAAAGGCAAAGTCTCAGACCCATCAGTGCTCTACAGCCAGAGGCACCCTGATCCCAGTCCAAACCTGTGGAGGCGGCATATTCCTTCGGAGTTATTCTTACCTGATGGAGGCTGGCCCCACTCGTTTGTTGTGTCAGGGTTCCCAGAGACATATTGCAATACATCGGAAAGGACGGCCTGTAAAGATTCATCTTTAGCTCTGAGCTCTTGAATGATTCGCTCCACCTCCTCTAGTGCCGCTCTTGTTGACGGTGGTCTCTGTTGCAGATCGGGGACGGGAGAAGCCGGGTCAAGGGAGGTGGAAGACCCTGCGAAATTGAACCAAATGTGAATCAGATGGCATATACCGGCAAAGCTGTTTTGAATCCGCAATCTCAAAGGACACTGTGAAAGAAAGTGAGGGGACAGAGGGGACAGTCAGGGTAGTAGGTAGCAGCAGGCTACATAAAGTAAACAAGGAACTCTGTAAAGGATGGAGAGGGAGTATCTCAGGAACACCCTGAGCCCCTTTTCCTTGCAACATACCTGGGAAATCAAAGACATTGCCCACATGGCCCCCGTGGCAGTATGCATAGAAGAGTTTGATATGGGACACACCCTGGCTCCTCTGAAACTGCCGAAGCACTTACCTGTGCTTGAACTGTCTTCCTCAGCAAGAGACTGTGCAAACCGGTTGACATACTCCAGAAGGTCCTGAGTCTCCCCGAGTGGTTCCGGGTATGGGGAAACTACTGATTCATCCTCGTCTCCACCTAGCCGCCTTCGCTTTGGGTCTCTATGCAAGCCAGCCTCGGTTGTCTTCCTCCTGCTGCCCTCGTCTCGTCTGCCAACTTCTGTGAGAGTGTTGCCAGAATGTGATTGCTGCTGGATATGGAGTTGGAAGGGCCAGGATATATACGGCACTGAAGCCTGAAGCGAATTGGAATCAAGCTTGCTCTTTCAGGGCCCCATGAAACTGCCCTCATACTGAGAAGATATTAGGAGGCTGATGTAGTAGTGGAGGCAAGACAGAAGACATATTCTTGGATTAGCGTGGTGGTAGAGTTTCTGCAGAGGAAAGGGCAGATTTTAACAATAACATGAGGTTTGATTTCCAGGATCTGGTGAGAAAAATGATTTGTGGTCTGAATGAAGCAAGTAAGCTGAGGCCTTTGACAAAGTTACGGGGTTGTGAGGCTGGGAGGATGGTGGAGTGCTCTCCCGTGGGCGCTAAATGTGTGTGGAACCCTGTGCTCAAGCGAACACTATATCCTCTCTCTACTCTCTTCGTTGTTTTGTTTCCCATTTCCATATTTCCCAAAATTTCTGTAGACCCGTGTAGCCGGAGGAAGGTTGCCAACTAGTCATTTGGTAGGAAATTCTACAGAGATGCATTTGGGAGAGACAGAAACAGAGCGATATAGAGAGACTAATCGGAGAGAGACAGAGAGCAATAGATAGAGCGCACACAGGGAAAGAGAGCAAGGGGATAGAGATGGAGAGAGGAAAGAAGGAGGCACAGAGAGAGAGAGAGTGAGAGTTATGTCAAAGAAAGTGCAAAGAGTGATCGATTCTAAACTGCAGGAACAGTCTAAAGGATCTTTCCAGTGCTGGAGACCGAGAGTCACAGAACATCACCTTCGTCCTCGGTAGGAGACACATGGGATTATATAAGAAAAGGGTACTTACAAGAATGGTCGGAGTCTTCATAAAAGCCTGAAGCAAGGAAGATTGTAGGAGATGGTAGGACTATCACCACAACAATGTGGCTAAGGTTTCCTTTGGTAGCAGCATTTCTGTGATAGAACACTAAGAAATAGCTAAATGGCTTGAGCCGGAGAAAGTGGTTACTGCGTACAGAGCCATTTTGGGAGAGAGATGATTTGTGGGTGGGGCTTGCAGAAGAAATGGAAGGCTTGAGCGTGCACGAGTCACGATGGATTGGATGATAGTGGGGTTGGGGGGAGGTGCGTTGTGAAAATGGGGGTTTTGAGAGGAGAGAATGAAGCCCGAAAGGCTGAGAGAGTGCAATCTGGAAGGAATAGGATCTAGTAGGAAAGGCCCAAGCGAATAATTTCGAAGCAAGTCGTATGCATGGAGTAACAAATTTGTTAGTGTCCTTTCGCTTTCTTTCTTTCTTTCTTTCTTTCTTTCTTTCTTTCTTTCTTTCTTTCTTTCTTTCTTTCTTTCTTTCTTTCTTTCTTTCTTTCTTTTCTTTCTTTCTTTCTTTCTTCCTTCCTCCTTCCTTCCTTCCTTCCTTCCTTCCTTCCTTCCTTCCTTCCTTCCTTCCTTCCTTCCTTCC
>NW_024396728.1:0-66691 GCF_004115215.2 Ornithorhynchus anatinus | reverse complement strand
CACCTTCTTAAAAAACCATCGCCCCTGCCCTCCTCCCTTCCTTAACTTCTATTTTTAACCACTCAATCTCCAAGGGCTCCTTCCCCTCTGCCTTCAAACACGCCCACGTCTCCCCCATCCTAAAAAAACCCGCTCTTGACCCCACCTCCCCCTCCAGTTATCGTCCTATCTCCCTACTACCCTTCCTTTCCAAAATCTTAGAACGAGTCGTCTACAATCGATGCCTAGAATTCCTTAACTCCCATTCTCTCCTAGACCCCCTCCAATCTGGCTTCCGTCCCCTCCACTCTACCGAGACTGCTCTCTCTAAGGTCACCCATGACCTCCTTCCTGCCAAATCCAATGGCTCCTACTCCATTCTGATCCTCCTTGACCTCTCTGCTGCCTTTGACACTGTCGACCATCCCCTCCTCCTCCATACCTTATCTCACCTTGGCTTCACGGACTCTGTCCTCTCCTGGTTCTCCTCTTACCTCTCTGGCCGATCATTCTCGGTCTCCTACGCCGGAGCCTCCTCCCCCTCCCATCCTTTAACTGTTGGAGTTCCTCAAGGGTCAGTTCTTGGCCCTCTTCTGTTCTCCATTTACACTCACTCCCTCGGTGAACTCATCCGCTCTCACGGCTTTGACTACCATCTCTACGCAGATGACACGCAGATCTACATCTCCGCCCCTGTCCTCTCCCCCTCCCTTCAGGCTCGCATCTCCTCCTGCCTCCAGGACGTCTCCACCTGGATGTCGGCCCGCCACCTAAAACTCAACATGAGCAAGACTGAGCTCCTCATCTTCCCTCCCAAGCCCGGTCCGCTCCCAGACTTCTCCATCACCGTGGATGGCACGACCATCCTTCCCGTCCCGCAGGCCCGCAATCTCGGTGTCATCCTTGACTCGTCCCTCTCGTTCACCCCACACATCCTATCCGTTACCAAGACCTGCCGGTTTCACCTCTACAATATCGCCAAGATCCGCCCTTTCCTCTCCACCCAAACGGCTACCTTACTATTACGGGCTCTCGTTATATCCCGGCTAGACTACTGTGTCAGCCTTCTCTCTGACCTCCCTTCCTCCTCTCTCGCTCCGCTCCGGTCTATTCTTCACTCCGCTGCCCGGCTCATCTTCCTGCAGAAACGATCTGGGCATGTCACTCCCCTTCTTAAACAACTCCAGTGGTTGCCTATCGACCTCCGCTGCAAACAAAAACTCCTCACTCTAGGCTTCAAGGCTCTCCATCACCTTGCCCCTTCCTACCTCTCCTCCCTTCTCTCTTTCTACCGCCCACCCCGCACGCTCCGCTCCTCTGCCGCCCACCTCCTCGCCCGTCCCTCGGTCTCGCCTATCCCGCCGTCGACCCCTGGGTCACGTCCTCCCGCGGTCCTGGAACGCCCTCCCTCCTCACCTCCGCCAAACTGATTCTCTTTCCCTCTTCAAAACCTTACTTAAAAATCACCTCCTCCAAGAGGCCTTCCCAGACTGAGCTCCTCTTCCCCCTCTACTCCCTCTGCCATCCCCCCTTTACCTCTCCGCAGCTATAGCCTCATTTTCCCCTTTTCCCTCTGCTCCTCCACCTCTCCCTTCCCATCCCCACAGCACTGTACCCGTCCGCTCAACTGTATATATTTTCGTTACCCTATTTATTTTGTTAATGAATTGTACATCGCCTTGATTCTATTTAGCTGCCATTGTTTTTACGAGATGTTCTTCCCATTGACGCTGTTTAGTGCCATTGTTCTTGTCTGTCCGTCTCCCCCGATTAGACTGTAAGCCCGTCAAACGGCAGGGACTGTCTCTATCTGTTGCCGACTTGTTCATCCCAAGCGCTTAGTACAGTGCTCTGCACATAGTAAGCGCTCAATAAATACTATTGAATGAATGAATGAATTTAGAATGTTAGCCCCAAATCTAATTTACTTGTACTATCTCAGAGCTTAGAGAAGCATTTCATGCATATCAATTTCTTAACAAATACCATAAAAAAGCTGGGTCAGTGAGTTTGGGGGTGTCACTGGCCCCTTTGTTCCTGCGGAATGAATACCTGGGAGTCGGTACAAAATAGATGATGCCAAGATACACATAATTATAATAATAATAATTGATAGTATTTGTTCGACACTTACTATGTACCAAGAACTGCTCTAAGCCCTGGGTAGATACAAGATAGTCAGGTTGTCCCAGGTAGGGCTCACAGTCTTAATATCCATTTTACAGATGAAGTAACTGAAGCATAGAGAAGTAAAGTGGCTTGCCTAAGGTCACACAGCAAACGGGTCGCAGAGCCGGGATTAAAACCCACATGGATTCAGTCTCTGTGAGATATTCTTTCTCTTTAGACCAAAATCCTTAGGCCTCAAAGAGGACCCATATCTCGGGGTTATAGGAGCATGAAGGACATCAATGAAGGGCTTGAGTCCATATAAGATAATCACATTGGAGACACCAGACTCATGCAAACACACATACACGTGTGACCAGTCACCTACAACCAGGTCTGTGCTCTCCCTCTGTCAAGGCCACCACTCTGTACAGGAGGGAGAGGCTGATAAGGCAGAGGGGAGTGGTGGGCTAGGGTTACTGCAGATCGGGTCATAGACAGGGTTCAGCCTGTCTATAGAACGGAGGGCCCGGGCTCTACTCAGGCCCATATTAGTGTCAGAAAGAGGCAGAGACCCCCACCCAGCAACCTGTCCCCAATACTGAACAAGCCTCCCTGCTGAGAGTAGGGCAGCCTCCACTTCCCTATCCTAACACAGACACCAAGTGTGGCATGCACATAACCCATCTCCCCAGTTATCCTCTTCCAGAGGAGCGGCTGAATGCTAGTGGATCAAGTCCCCTGGTTGGAGGAGATTTGGCCCCAAAGCAAACAGCATTGTCTGGAAGAGGAGGGGGGTACTGACAGAAAGAGGAACACAAGCAGCTTTAACATGAGGCATCGGACAGGGCGACTGTGGGGTGCTATCCTGTCCAGATAGTCTGATTGGCATAGTGCAAGTATTTCTGTTTAACATGATGGGTGATGAGCTCTCTGCCTCTCGTCCTGTCTGACCATCACTGTTTGGTTCTGCAGTCTCCTTCAGTTTACCTAGGAACAAAAGTAACCAGGGACTGAGCAGGAAAGTCCCAGCCAGTATTATTAGCAAGTGCAGGGGGGCTGCAGGGTTCGCCTTAGGTAGAGATTCCAGAGAGGCTGACAGCGATTTGGAGAAGCACAATGATCTAGCAGTTAGAGCATGGGCCTGGGAGTCAGAAGGAACCGGCTCTGCCACTTTTCTGCTCTGTAAACTTGGGTGAAATACTTCACTGGACCTCAATTACTTGATCTGTAAAATGGGGATTAAGAGAGTGTATCAAATGTGAGAGAGGGACTGTGTCCAACCTGATTAACGTGTAGCTACCTCAGCGCTTAGAACAGTACTCGGTACATAATCACTTAACGAGTACCATAATTATTATTATTATTATTCTTCACTGTTGTAGTCCACATCTCTGGGGGAGGTGGAAGTTACCCCATCATCCATCTTGCGAGAGGAGGGGTCGGGGTCCACTAGCCTGACAACTGAGAAAACATTTGGGTATGGGAGAGACGTCTGCAGTGAGTGGCTCCATCACTCTTCCCAACTCCAGTAACTGTGGACCTGTGAACAGACAGCTCACTCTGGTTGGATGACTAGAGTTTAGGAGAAGTGACAAGACAAGTTGAGTCCAGTTTGCTGATCCTATGATCCCTGGAGAGTGCCTTTCTTTTGCCTCTGACCAAAGCCTCAGAAGGATATCTCACACCTGAGAGGATGGCCGGGGGTGCCGGGGGCGGGGGGAGTGCAGGCGAAGGTAGATACACTACTTGTAGGGAAGAGAAATGTTGGGGGAAGGGGGACAGAGGAGGAGGCAGACGGGGAGGTGAAAGAGGAAAAAAAAAGCAGAGAGAACAGTCAGAAAAGCTAAAGGAGAAAAAAAGACAAAGGCAAAAAAGACAGAGAAAATGAGAGGAAAAAAGAATAGAGAGAAATTGAATAGGTTTGACTTCCTTAAAAGCCATGTCCTTGTTCCCATCACCAAGAGTTTCACCTGGAAGGTAGTGCAGCTATCATGTCTCCAGAATGCTCAGGCTGGGGGTGGTCAGGGAGCTGTGTGGGTTCATGCTCCTCCCAGACTAGCTCCCAGCTGCTGGCCTGGCCCTTGGACATCATAGGTCAACCAGCCTGGCTGGCCCTGAGGCCAGTGTGAGCCAGCAAGAGCTGGGCCAGGGCAGTGACCACCCATCAGCCGGTTTAGCTCCTGAGAGAAAGACAGAATACAGGCGGGCAGTGGTGCTTGCTGACTCAAGTTCAATCAATCTTACTTACTCTGCACTTACCATGTGCAGAGCAGTGTACTGAGCGCCTGGGGAGAGGACAATACAACAGTGTAACTGAGTTGGTGGAGATGTTCCCTGCCCACAAAAAATAATAATGGTATTTGTTAAAAGCTTACTATGAACCAAGCGCTGTTCTGAGCACTTCGGTAAATGCAGAGTAATCAAGTTGTCCCATCTGGGGCTCACAGTCATAATTTCCATTTCATAGATGAGTTAAGTGAGCCATAGAGAAGTTAAGGGGATTTTCCAAGATCACACAATCAATTTTCAGTCTAGAGAGGGGCACAGACGTTAGTCAATCAATAGTATTTGACTGCTTGATGAGTGCAGTACAGTAAAGCTAAGCACTTGCAAAACTACAGTGTAAAAGTTGGTAGAAACTTTCCTTGCCCACAACCAGGGCCCAACCTGGAGGACAAGTTTTGGGTGACAACACAGACTGGATTTGGGTGGCGGCGGGGGAGGATACATTTGTTAAATGCTTACTATCTGCCAAGCATTGTACTAAGCAATGGGATAGATACCAATTAATAAGATTAGACACAGTCCCTGGCACACATGGACTCACATCCTTAATCCCCATTTTTTACAGATGAGTTAACCAAGGCACAGAAAAGTGACTTGACCAAGGTCACACAGCAGATACCTGGCAGAGATGGGATTAGACCCTGGGTCTGTCCAACAACTAGGCCCATGGTCTAACCATGAGGCAACACTGCTGCCCATCACAATCTCTAAAGGAAACACACAAACACACACACAAACACACAACCATGATGCAACACTGCTGCCAATCACAATCTCTAAAGGAAACACACACATACCACTTCCCTTCCCCCTCCCTCTCATCTCCCTCCTACCGCTGCAGTCTTCGGCGCTAAAAGTGGACAAAGCTATCAACTGGCAGTCCCGGGCCAGCAGTGTAGTGGTGAGCAAAATGGGGACTCATTTTAGAAATGAACAGTTCCTGCCCTCACTTGAAAGGGGCTTTCAGTCTGTCAACTCTCAAGGGGTGCACACAGATAGAGACATACCAGCCCTCTTATGACACAAGGACCTTGCCGCTCAAGTGGACTCCCAGCCTCAGAGATACCCACAGAAGCCCTCCCCTTGTCCCTGTTTTTATGGGGCTCACAGCCTCACATAGATGCCCGGACACAGAGGTTTTGACCCTCCTCTCAAGTGGGCTCTCAGCATCAGAGACAGCCAAACTCGGCAGCGATTCCCTGCCCTCGACTGGGCACACAGCCTTAGACACGATGCCCTGAACCCTTCCCTCGGTTGGGCTTACAGTCTCAGACATCTACAGACAGGGAAGACGTGATTCTGCACTCACAGAAGGGCCTGTGGGACTCACAGCCTCAAGCCAGTTAATAGAAACCACAATGGCGTGGCATACCAACGTACTAAATACCTCCCCGCCCCGACTCTGAAGCCACTGTATGCCCCTATTTTTCCCCAGCAAAGACTCAGTTTAGGCTAATTTGGGGCAGAAGATGTCTAGTTCACTGCTGCGAGGAATGAGCATTGTAATAGGCACAGAGTGGCAGAGAGAAGGCAAAGGAAATTAGAGGTAATGTAAGGGCCAGGTGGATTGGAGGGGATACAGTTTTTCCATGATATTTGTTAGGCACTTACTGTGTGCCAGACACTCTACTGAACACTGGGGTAGGTACCAAGTTGAACAGTTCATGCCCCACATGGGGCTCACAATCTAAATGGGGAGGAAGACAAGCCCCCGGTTCCCCATTGCTCAGTTGAAGTAGCTGAGGCACAAATGCTCACCGACTTGCCCAAGCAGACAAGAGGCAGAATCAGGTTTAGAACCCCAGTCCAGCCTCTTTGCAGTACTTCACGTCACTTTCTTGGCTGGGAGAGCCTGATGCCAGGTGGCAGCATTCATCCATTCAATCGTATTTGCTGAGTACTTACTGTGTGCAGAGCAGTGTACTAAGCGTTTGGAAAGAAAAATTCAGCAAAAGAGAGACAATACCTGCCCACAACGGGCTCACAATCTCGAAATGGGGAAAGGGGTGTCTGCCCCAACATCCACAGTGGAACCAACAAACCATGTTTCTTGGGAACCATGGGTATGAGGGACCCGAACTGAGAAGAGAGTCCATTATTGGCATGACCGAAGACCAACATGTAGCCAAGCCGCTCAGCTGGGCAGAAAGGGACAACAGAGATGTACGCTAGTTGTGGACCACCGACCTTTTCTTCTGCCGGTTACCAGTACATCAGAAAATGTTCTTACAACTTTACAACACTGTAGTTGGAGCAGTAGAAGAGCATTAGGTTCCACTACTGCACCTGACAATAAATCAGTGGTATCTGATTGCTGAAGTGATGTATTAAGTGCTTGAGAGAGAGAGAGTCTGGTTTTGCCAAGCACTATACTAAGCATCAGGGTAGATGCAAGATAATTATGTCCCACACGAGGCTCACAGTCAAAGTAGGTGGGAGAGCATTTTACAGAAAAAGTAATTGAGGCATAGGAAATTGAAGTGACCTACCCAAGGTCACCCAGCTTACAAGTGGCAGAGCTGGGTTAGAACCCGGGCTCTTCCGACTTCAAGGCCCAGGCCCTACCCATCTTTGTGTCGCTTGTGTCCTCACCCATTGCTGCATATCATCATGGGGTAAACAATATTAAGGAACACAATACCTGCCTTCAAAGGGTTTACAGTCTAATGGGAGAAAAGGCAACAAACCCAATAAAAAGCTTAGAGTGACTGATAATTAAGCACGCACATGATGGTCACAGTTCATGGTGAATTCAACACATGGGTGAGGAATTGACAAAGAGTCATTCATTTAATCACATATATTAAGCGCTTCCTGTATGCAATGTACTAGGCGCTTGGGAAAATACAGTACAGTAAAGAGTCAAAAGGATCTCTCCAAGCCCACGCAACCACTGCTCAATGTGGGGTTATGGTTACTGCTGCGGGGGATAGTTTTTTGTTTCTTTTTTTCTTCCTTCCTCTCCATTCTTACAAAACAAGGCTCTCAGACATCTTCTCTTTCTGATCATAGTGTGGTAGGGTGTCTTTTCTTTAGCAGTCACTGCTCCATTTTCTTCCAGGATCTAGTGGTCTGAAGCTTTACATATTAAACCCGCACACACACACACACACATGCATGCGCGCATGCAGGCACATGGATTCCACGCCCCTTACGCACAGCACCTAAAAGATCACATACCCCTTACCCTCATGTGCTCTTGATTACAATGCTTCTTGTCTTCCCCACCTACGATGCTTCCTCAGCCCCCCACCTACCCACAAGAGAATCTAATCAAAAAGCAGAGACATAGAATCAGGTCTCTCCCATCCCGCTCAAGTGATGCTCACGACATTAATCCTACACAAGTCATTTCTGAATTGTCACCAGCCACACTTCCACAATTATTAACATTTCATCATCAATTCAATAGGCAGGAATCATACCAATCACAGAAAAGTTACAAGAAAGCGGAGGGTCAACATGAGCAGCAACAACGCAGACTCACCAAACCCCAGAGGATGACATTCTGTCTTCTTCCCTCGGCAGATCGAATCAGAGCAGCCCCTCTCCTGGTGTATTATATAGGGCAAGGGAGCTTCCAGAAGCTTTTGGGGCCTTAAAGAGGCAGTGATCCTTTTTTTCATTTGGAGCACCTGGGGAAGAAAGGAACTCACTGGCTGGGGCCAGAGAGGGAGATTACAGGTGTCGGGCATGAAAGGTGTTGGATGCACTCCACACACCTTAAGTGCCTAGGGTGGTGCTCTGTACAAGGGAGGCACCCAGTAGAGCACTCTAGGTTCACTACTGCCCCTAGCTGGGTCTCAATGATAAGTGTCCCTCCTCCTAGCATCCAGCTCTTCCAGGAAGTCATCCCTTAGATTTTGAGGATGCCTTGTGCTTAGGGTTCCTGCTACCCTTAAATTAGCCCTCAAAGGAGGCTTCCCCATCTTCCCAGCACAAAAATAGGACAGGATCCCAGGGCCTGTGAATCTGAGGGTCCTCCTTCTAGTCTGTAAACTCAATGTGTGTGGGAATTGGATCTTTTATATTGTTTTCTTGGACTCTCCCAAGCACTTAGTACAGCGGTCAGCACACAGTGTGTGCAAAGACCATTAATTGATTGGGGGCAGGGAATATGTCTACCAATTCTGTAATATTGCATTCTCTCAAATGCTTGATACAGTGGTCTGCACGCAGTGAACATTCAATAAATACCATTTGTTGATTGATTGTGTGCATATCCTTATACTAGGCTGCTTCCCCTTCCGGTAATTTAATGTCTTTCTTATCCTCTCAAGTGGAAGTGCTTTGAAGGCAGGGATTGTGCCTACTTATTCTGGTACTCTCTCAAGAGCTTTGTACAGGACCATGGACATAGTAAGTACTCAGTAAATATTATTAATTGATGGAGGGGATGCAGAGAGTGAGGTGTGGGCGGGAAAGGAAGAAGGAAGGGAAGCAGAGAAAGAAGGAGAGAGGAAGCTGGGTGGGTTCAGCTCACTGTGGGCAGGGAACAGGTTTAGTAACTCTGATGCTTCTCTCACCAGTGCTTCAGTATAAGGATCGCCCTTGCATATGGATTTGCACAGAGAAGCAGCATGGTTTATTAGATAGAATGTGGGCCTGAAAGTCAGAAGGATTGGGGTTCCTATTTTCGTTCCACCTTTGTCTGCTGCAAGATCTTAAACAAGTCACTTCACTTCTCTGTATCTCAGTTCCCTATCTGTCAAATGAGGAGTAATACTGTGAGTCTCATTTGGGAAATAGACTGTGTTCAACCTGATCATCTTGTATCTACCGTAGTACAATGCCTGGCACATACTAAGCGCTTAACAAATGCCATTATCATTTTTATTCACTTTCATTCACTCGCCCCTCAAGTCTTGGGCACTTCTGCACGTAATTTATTTGTTCCATCAATGTCTGTCTCTCCCGCTAGACTGTAAAATCGTTATGGGAAGTTACCGTGGATATCAACTCTCCAAAGGGCTTGGTACAGTGCTCTAGATGGTAAACTCACTGTGGGCAAGGAATGTGTCTACTAACTCTATTCGCTGAAGTGCTAAATACAATTCTTGGTGAGCCAAGTGGTCGAAAAAACCATTGACTGATAAACGGACTAAGCTTGTTATGGGCAAGGAATGTGTCTGCTACTTCTGTTTTATTGTACTCTCCCCAGGGTTTAGTATAGTGCTCTGCATACGGTAAACACTCAGAAGATACCATTGGTTGACCAATTGGACTGGAAACTCGCTATTTATCCAGTCATTTGCACCCCTGGGGTAGTTCCTCGGTTGCTGTAAGGTAACCCCCAGAAAATCACGGTCCCCAACCCCAGCACCCCAACATAGTTACCCAAAGATTGAGTCCACATACAATGAAGTCCAAAACAACACCCTTTATTGGACACAGTTTACATCATAGTTACCTCACAGTGACAATGACCACCAGTCTCTCGACCCACAGAAGGGGTGGGAGGCAGTTAGTTGCTCAACCAAGTCCCCAAACTTCCCTTTTCCCTCATTGTACATCCCAACGTCCTCCACGGTTCTGTGGCTCTCCCCATCAATCCTGTTTTGAAGGGGTGGGGAAGAGGTCATTTTTCCTCATCGTCTTCTGGAAGGATTTTGGACAGTTCCATCAAAAGGTTGTCATGATTTCAACTGAAATCGCCCCCGTGCTTGGAGAATCTTCTCAGTGGACCACCCAGGAAAGGAAAAGGATTCTTCATCCTTCAGCTTCGGCGGGATTGCTGTTCTCACCACCCCATGATCCTTAGCCTAATAGTTCCATTCATGGCTTTCCACCTAGAAGAATCCTAACAATGATCTGGGGAACCTGCTCATCATTTTGCAGCAAAGATAATTGCCTCCAGCTCGTTTCTCGCTGGGAAGAACTAAGTCCTGAGAAGCTTCATAACCCCTGACATGACCTAAACAGGAAGATTAGGGGTGGAGATGAAAGACCATCTCCTGCATCTCTGGGGAACTCAGATGGCCAGCCCATTTCCCCAAAGAAAGGCTATCCTAAACCAAGCATTCTGCTGGCTGGCCACCTCCAACTCCATCATCACAGCCTGTAATGTTCCTGTGGCCACACCCATCGAACGTACAAAGCTGAAGTGATCTCCCCAAGGGCAAAGGAGCACATGAAGAGAAGAGGAAGCAGGTACAAGGGGCAGGATATGAAAGGTATCCAAGGCCCATCAGTAATGATGCGAAACCCAGGAAGACTGGTTGGGAGTGCTGTGACACTCCCAGTGCTGTCACCCTTGGCATCTGCCACCCGTGCCAAAAGGCCTGGATGCCCAGGTAATACAAATCTTTGCCTCTGAATTTGAGGGGGCAGGCAACCCTGCACACTCAAGGCATCATGAGGGGTTGAATGGTTCACACATTACTTTCCACCATGTACCACCAGGCAGGATCTGGAACTGGATGACACAGTGTGGGGTGAATGGAGCATACAAGTTACTGGAAGAGATATTGCAGGGGCATGCAAATACAAAACAGATTTGAAGATAAAAACCAGAGGAAAGCAAAGGAAGTAGTTCCCTGAATCTCTGCCACTTGAGAACTTCATAAAATAGACCCCATGAGAATATACCCCAAACTACTGGACCCCAGGAGCCAACACCAACCATCTCTGCCACCCAGGGAGCTAAGGACAGAGAGGCCAGAGACACATCTTTATGGCAGTCTCTCTTATGGCTTCCAGATAGGCCTTAAACACAGAAGGCTGAAGGCTGCAGGATTGAAGCCTATAGAGAGAAATGGGTGTGCACATGGGGGACAGGACCCACATCACCCTCCAGGCCCAGGAGGGACAAGGACCGTCAGATATCCACAGAGGGTCCCGAATGATTCATTTCACCAGGGCCACTGCACATTGTGTTCCCAGAAGGCTCCATCAGCTGAGAGCTCGGGCCCCACTGGGTCTCAATCCCCAAAGTTTCCGGGATTCTGAACTGAGTCTGTCTAACCAAGGGTAACAACTGTCCTTCACTGGATACAGTACGTATTGCTAATTTATCACCTTCTGCCACCCACAGACAAGCCTAGGGGTCCATTCATTCATTCAATAGTATTTATTGAGCGCTTACTATGTGCAGAGTACTGTATTAAGTGCTTAGAATGCACAAATCGGTAATAGAGACAGTGTCTGCCCTATGAAGGGTTTACAGTCTAATCGGGGGAGACAGACAGACAAGAGTAATAGCAATGAATAAACTCAAGGGGATGAACATCTCATTAAGACAATGGCAAATAAATAAAATCAAGGTGATGTACATCTCAGTAACGAAATAAATAGGGTAATGAAAATATATACAGTTGAGTGGATAAGCATAGTGTTGAGGGGATGGGAAGGGAGAAGGGGAGGAGCAGAGGGAAAGGGGCGAAAAGAGGGTTTAGCTGTGGAGAGGTGAAGGGGGGGTAGAGGGCGCAGAGGGAAAAGGGGAGCTCAGTCTGGGAAGGCCTCTTGGAGGAGGTGAGCTTCAAGTAGGGTTTTGAAGAGGGGAAGAGAAGTAGTTTGGCAGAGGTGAGGAGGGAGGGCATTCCAAGACCGCAGAGGACGTGGCCCATTGGGTCGATGGCGAGATAGGCGAGAACGAGGGACTGTGAGGAGTTGGGAGGCAGAGGAGCAAAGCATGCGGGGTGGGCAGTGGAAAGAGACAAGGGAGGAGAGGTAAGATGGGGCAAGGTGATGGAGAGCCTTGAAGCCTAGAGTGCGAAGTTTTTGTTTTGTGCGGAGGTTGATCAGCAACCACTGGAGGTTGTAAAGAAGGGGAGTCACATGCCCAGACCGTTTCTGCAGGAAGATGAGCCGGGCAGCAGAGTGCAGAATAGACTGGAGTGAGGAGAGAGGGGAGGAAGGGAGATCAGAGAGCAGTCTGACACAGTAATCTACACGGGATATTACGAGAGTCTGTAACAGTAAGATAGCCGTTTGGGTGGAGAGGAAAGGGCGGATCTTGGCGATATTATAAAGGTGAGACCGGCAGGTTTTGGTGTCGGATCGGATGTGTGGGGTGAACGAGAGAGACGAGTCAAAGATGACACCGAGGTTGCGGGCCTGAGAGATGGGAAGGATGGTCGTACCATCCACAGTGATAGGGAAGTCAGGGAGAGGACAGGACTTGGGAGGGAAGATGAGGAGCTCAGTTTTCGTCATGTTGAGTTTTAGGTGGCGGGCAGCTATCCAGGTAGAGACGTCCTGGAGGCAGGAGGAGCTCCGAGCCTGAAGGGAGGGGGAGAGGACGGGGCAGAGATGTAGATTTGTGTGTCATCTGCATAGAGATGCTAATTGAAGCCGTGAGAGCAAATGGGTTCACCGAGGGAGTGAGTGTAGATGGAGAACAGAAGAGGGCCAAAAACTGACCCTTGAGGAACCCCAACAGTTAGAGGATGGGAGGGGGAGGAGGAGCCTGCGAAGGAGACCGAGTATGACCGGCCAGAGAGATAAGAGGAGACCCAGGAGACGACGGAGTCCGTGAAGCCAAGGTGAGATAAGGTGTGGAGGAGAAGGGGACGGTTGACAGTGTCAAAGGCAGCTGAGAGGTCAGGAGGATTAGAATAGAGTAGAAGCCATTGGATTTGGCAAGAAGGAGGTCATGGGTAACCTTAGAGAGAGCAGTCTCGGTAGAGTGGATGGGATGAAAGCCAGAGTGGAGGGGGTCCAGGAGGGAATGGGAATTAAGGAATTCTAAGCAGCGAGTGTAGATTACTCGTTCTAGGATCTTGGAAAGAAAGGGTCGTAGGGAGATAGGGTGATAACTGGAAGGGGAAGTTGCCTTTCGCAACCTGGACCTCCGCACCCCCGCTTGGGAACTCCGACACTACGGATCTTCGCCCCCACAGACCCCCAGCCACCAGCTTCCAGTCCAACCCCCCCCCCCCCGCTCGGGCCCGGGGACATTGCGCTCCCCTTCTCGATCCTGCGGACATTGTGCTCCCCTTCTCGGCCCCAAGGACATTGTGTCCTCAGGGGACATTGTGCTCCCCAACCGCTCCCCCACTCCGCACGAGGTGGCCATTTTGGGAAGCCCCCACTCTGCCTGAGGCGGCCATTTTGGGAAGGCCTCACTCCCTCTTCCCTCTTGAGGTAATTCATCTTTCCCGCCCCCGCCCCGGGCGACGACGTCCTTGTTCTCACCATGTTACCTTACCTTAGCTGCCGCCCACGGCCGCCACCCACCCCGGACAACCTCAGGGCCCCCCCGCCGCCACAGGGTTATTTGGTCATGAGCTCTGGGACTCTCTCGGCCGCTGGCCGCTTGACTTTGAGTCTGATCGGGTAGGGTCGGCTCGTCCCCCGATCCTGGTCATCGCCTGCTTATTAACACTATTGTAGTGTGCCTTACTGTAGCATGTTGCTATATTAGCGATCTCGCTTGTCATTGTTTATTGTCGTCAGACTTTGAATTTGATCAGGTCGCCCCTTAATCGAGTCTACCCCCGACCCTGATCATCACCCCTTTTATTAACACGACTATATTGTATCATACTGTATCATGTTGCTATATTAGCACTACTGTATTGTATCATACTGTATCATGTTGCTATATTACCGATTTCGTTTATTACTGTTTATGGTTGTCAGTGCCGCCATCCACCTCTCTGGCCTCGCCATGTCCCTCCTCCCGCCCCTTCATATCCTCCCCTTCCCCTTCCCCTCTCTCCCTCAGCTCTTTCCCGCTCTCTCCTCTGTCTCCTCCCCCCCTCCCCTCTCCCGCCCTACAACCCCACTTTACCAGCGCTACCCCTCTTCCCCCCCCCACTCTTCCCCCCACCAAACCCCCTCTTCACCCCCTCCCCCTTCTCTCTTCCCCACCCATGCCCCATCCCAGTCCTCTTGTCCCACCGCCACCCCTCATCCCCCTCTCCACGTCCAGGGCCCCACCACCTCCTTCCCATCCAAACCCTCCCCTCCTCCCGCCCTTTCCCTCCTCCCCCCCTTGCACCCACAGCTACTTTCAAGTGTGGCCTCTGGAACCCCCGCTCTATTACAGGCAAGCTACCTTTCATCCATGACCTTTTCCTCTCCCGCTCTCTCCTCCTCCTCGCCCTTTCGGAAACGTGGCTCTCTCCCGAAGACACGGTCTCCGCCGCCGCTCTTTCCAGCGGAGGCCTCTCCTTCTCCCACTCCCCCAGACTCACCGGTAAGGGAGGAGGCGTCGGCTTCCTCCTCTCGCCCCGTTGCCGCTTCTGCACTATCCCTCCTCACCCCTCCCTCTCCTTCCCCTCCTTCGAAGCCCATATCATTCGCCTCTACCACCCCCTCCAGATACTTGTCGCTGTCATCTACCGCCCTCCCGGTTCCACCTCCGACTTCTTAACCACCTTGACCCCTTTCTCACCTTCCTTCTCTCCTTCTCTCTGCCCACTCTGATCCTCAGAAACTTCAACATCCATACGGATGTACCCGACGACTCCTCTGCCGCCCGCCTGCTATCCCTCCTCGACTCTGCCGACCTCCTCCTCCACCATACCGCGCCCACTCACCGACTCGGTCACGAGGTAGCAGGGCTCTGGACGGGGAGAGGGGGAGAAGGGGTGGCGGTGGGACAGGAGGACTGGGATGAGGCGTGGGTGGGGAAGAGGAAAGGGGGAGGGTGGGAGGAGGGGGATTAGTGGGGGGAAGGGGAGGGGGAGGAGGAGGAGGGGTGGCGCTGGTAAAGTGGGGTTCTAGGGCCGGGGAGAGGAGGGGGGAGGAGGCAGAAGAGAGAGTGGGAAATAACTGGGCGAGAGAGGGGAAGGGGAAAGAAAGGATTGGGAGGGGCAGGTGGGAAGAGGGGGGGTGGAAGGACATGGTGAGGCCTGAGAGATAGGTGCGAGCACTGACAACAACGATAACACGTGAAATCGGTAATACAGTAACATGATACAATATGATACAATAAAATAGTATTAATAAGCGGGTGATGACCATGGTCGGGGGTCAACTTGACTAAGGGTCGAACTGATCAAAATCAAAGTCAAAAGGCCAGCGGCAAGGAGAGTCCCGGGGTTCATGTCCAAATGTCTCTGAGGTGCCTCCGGGAGCCCTGAGGTTGTCCGGGGTGTGTTGTGGGCGTAAGCGGCGGCTAGGTTAAGGTAACACAGTAAGAACAAGGACATCGTCGCCCGGGGCGGGGGAGAAGAATTACCTCACAGGGGAAGAGGGTGTGAGGGCTTCCCAAAATGGACGCTTTGGGCGGAGTGGGGTAAGGACGGTTGGGGAGCACCATGTCCCCGGGCCCGAGCAGGGGAGCACAAAGTCCGCGGACCCGAGCAGGGTAATACAAAGACTACTTTGCCATGCTCAGGGCAAAGAGACTCACGATCCCGGGTCTACTCCTTCCACAAAACACTTTCCACCATGGACAACCTGGCAGAATTTGGAATCGAATGAGACATTGTTGGGTGAATGGAAACATAGGCTGGCCAGAGTCCTGCAGTACAACCACTTCCTGGGAGCAGGTGTTCAGGTGGGACACCTGAATCCAAAGCAGATAGGATGATAAAAAACCAGGGCAGGTGCAAAAGGAAGTCTTTTGGAACTCTGTGGATTGCAACCACCCCTCACCCGCAGACAACGCTTACCACTTGAGAATCCACACAAAACCATTGGAAGACAGAGCCAATCCAACTGAGACAGCTAAGGAAAGGGAGACTGTGAGAGACCCTGTAACCACAGCCTTTATTTTGGCTTCCTGATAGCCCTCAAACGTAGAAGACTCACTTACCCAGACCCCAGTCTGCAGGACCAAAGCCTACTGAGAGAAATGGGTGTGCGCATGGGGGACAGGTGCACATCACCCCGCAAGCCCAGCAGGGACAAGGAATGCTACATACACAAAGAAGGCCACAGCACAAAGTGTTCCCAGAATGACCTGGCAGCTGAGGACTTTGACCCCAGTGAGCCTCCATCCCCAGAGGACCTGGAGATCGGAACCGAGTCTCCCCACCCAAGGGCCACAGCCGTCCATTATCCGACAAAATAGGTGTTACCACCACCTTCTACTACAGCTAAAATGCCAAGCACCCCATGCAATTCAACTCCTAAAATCCTGAAGTTCAGGGGTCAGGCAAACACACGCGCTCTGGGCAAAGTGACCCGTGCACCCGGCCTGACTGGTTCCACACAACACTTCCCACCATGAACCACCTGGAAAAATTTGCAATTGGCAGAGCAAACGTTGGGCCAATGGAACCATAAGCTGCCTGGAGTCCAACAATAAGACCGGTTCCTGGAAGCGGGTTTATGGGGGATCCTGAATTCAAACAAGACAAGTAATAAAAGTCAGGGGCAGGTGCAAATACAAGTATCTTGGATCTCTGTGGGTTGAGATCCCCCACAAAGTTAATCCCACAAGAATATATCCCAAACCAAGAAAAGACAGAAACCAACCCCATCTATCTCTGCCCCCGAGTAGACTGGAGACAGAGAGATCCTGAGAGACCTATTATTTGGGACCTCTATTGACTTTCAGACAGCTCTCAAACCCAGACGGTCGGACTGCCCACACCACAGGAGTCAGGATCAAAGCCTACTGAGTGAAAAGGGTGTGCACAGGGGAAAAAGGGCCCACATCACCCCGCAAGGCCAGCAGGATAAAGGAATGCCAGATACACACAGAGGGTCCTGAAAGATTCATTTTTACCAAGGTCACAACACAACGTGTTGCCAGAAAGCCTTGTCAGCTGGGGATTTTGACTCCAGTGGGCCTTAATCCCCAGAGCCTCTGGGGCTTTGAGCCACATCTGCCAACCAAGGGCAACAACTATCTTTCAGGCACAGTAACTGTACCCATAAACTCCCGCCACTCACAGACAGGTCTAGTGGCCTAGGAGATCCAACTCCTAAAATTTTGCACTTAAGCAGGTGAGTGACCACAGGCTGCCTGGAAACAAGCAGTATGACCAGCTCTTGGACGCCGGTGTTCTGGGAGGACCTAACCCAAAGCAAATACGAAGACAAAAATCGGAAGCAGATGCAGAAAGAAGTATCTTCAATCTCTGAAGGTTGAGGCCCCCATGACGTTGATCCTACAAGAATCTAATCAAAACCAAGAGAAGGCAGAAGCCAACCCCATCTAACTCTGTCACCGACTCAGCTCGAGACAGAGAAACCCTGAGAAAACCCTAAACCCCATCTTCTACTGGCTTCCAGATAGCCTTCAAACCCAGAAGGCTGACCTGCCCACACCACAAGATACTGTCGGAGAGAAATGAGTGTGCCCGAGGGAGACAAGGCATATGTTATTCGCCAAGCTTAGCAGGGACTATGAGTGACCAGAAAAATGTATTTTACCAAGGGCAAAGCACAACCTTTCCCAGAAAAGGCCTACCAGCTGAGGGTTTTGATGCCAGTGGGCCTCATGCCCAGAACTTCTGCAATTCTGAACTGGGTCTGCCCACCCAAGGGCAACAACTGTCCTTCACTGGACACACTAAATATTGCCATCACCTCCTACCCCCCACAGATAAGCCTCGTGGCCCAGTAGATTCAACTCGTAAAATTCGGAACTTAAGAGGGTAGGTGAATACCCGTGCTCAGGGCAGAGAGACTAGTGATCCTGGGCCTACTGGTTCCCCACAGCACTTCCCACCATGGATCGACCTCTTGGCAGAATTTGCAATTGGATGAGGCAGTGTTGGGTGAACGAACCATAGGCTGCCTGGAGTCCAGTAGTACGACCACCTCTGGGAAACAGGTGTTCTGGGGAGACCTTCATCCAAACTACATAAGATGATAAAAAAACCAGCGGTAAGTGCAGAAGAAAGTCTCTTGGTCTCCATGGGTAGAGAACCTCTCCTAGGAAACCGAACTCAAGAGAATCTACCCAAAACCAAGGAAAGGCAGGAACCAACGCCAGCGAGGCAGTTAACAACAGAGGGACACTGAGAGGCCTCTTAATCACGGCCTCTATTTTGGCTTCTCGAGAGCCTTCAAAAGCAGAAGGCTGACCTGCCCACATCACAGGCTGAGGGATCAGAGCTCACCAAGAGGAAAGGGGGTGTGTGTAGGAGACAGGGCCCACATCACCCAGGAGGGAATCCCAGGGTGGGAATCCCAGGAGGGAACAAGGAATGCCAGATAAACACACAGGGTCACTTTACCAAGGCCACAGCACAACCTTTTACCACAAAGGCCTCTCAGCTGAGGGCTTTCAACTCAGTGGGTCTCAATCTCCAGAGATTCTGGGGTTCTGAACCGAGTCTGCCCACCCAAGGGCTGCAACTGTCCTTCATCAGACAGAATTGGTTTTGCCATCACCTTCTGCCACTCACAGTGACATGCTATGCGGCCTGGGAGACTGAATTCTGAAAATCCTGAACTGAAAGGGGCAGGCAAGTATCCACAATCAGGGCAAAGAGACCCGTGATCCTGGGCCTAATAGTTCTACACAACACTCACTGCATGGCACACCTACCAGAATTTGGAATTGGATGAGACAGTGTTGGATGAACAGAACCATAGGCTGCCCCAGGTCCAGCAGTGCAGTATGACCAGCTCTACGAAGATGCTGCACTGGGGGACCTAAATCCAGAGCAGAAAACCAGGGGCAGGCACAGAAGGTAGTAAATTGGATATGTGTGGGCTGAAATTTCCCAAGAGGTTGACCCCACCAGAATCTAACCCAAACCAAGGAAAGGCAGAAGCTAATCCCATCTAATTTTGCCACTGATTCAGCTGGAGTCAGAGAGACTTTGAGAGATCCCTATTCTGCATCTCAATTTTGGCTTCCAGATAGCCCTCAAACCCAGAAGGCTGAACTGCAAACATCATAAGCTGCAGAATTAAAGTCCACTAAGAGAAATGGATGTGCGCATTTAAGACTGGGCCCACATCACCCCGCAAGCCCAGCAGAAACAAGGAACGCCAGATACACACAGAGGGTCCAGAAAGATTCATTTAACCAGGGACAGATCCTAAAATGTTCCCAGAAAGGCCTGGCAGCTAGGGCCTTTGACCCCAGGGGTTCTAAATCCCCAAGGTTTCTAGGGTTCTGAACTGAGGCCCACAGCAGTCTGTCTTGGGACAGATTAGCTTTTGTCATCACCTTTGGACACCCACATTGAAATGCCTACCACCGCAGGAGCTTCAACTCCTCAATTTCTGAATTTAAGGAGCCAGGAAAACAAGCACCCGTGCTGAGGGCAAGGAGACTCATGATCCTAGGCCTACTGGTTCCACACACCAACTACCACCATGTACCACCTAGGAGAATGTGGAACAGGATGACCCAGTGTTGGGTCAATGAAACCAAAGGCTGCCTGGAGACCAGCTCCTGGAAACGGGTGTTCTAGGGCCATCAAAATACGAAGCAGATCTGAAGGTAAAAAACCAGAGGAAAGCAGAGGAAGAAGTCCCCTGAATCTCTGCCAGGTGAGCACCTCATGAAATTGACCACATGAGAATCTACCCCAAACCACTGGATGCCAGTGGCCAACCCCATCCAACTTTGCCACTCAAGCAGCTAAGGACAGAGAGACCCAGAGAGACTGCTTTACCACAGCCTCTATTATAGTTTCCAAATAACCCTCAAACCCAGAAGGCTGGCCTGCCCACACGACAGACTGTAGGATCGAAATCTATTGAGAGAGGTGGCTTTGCACCTGGGAGATAGGGCCCACATCACCTTGCTAGTCTGGCAGGGAGAAAGGAAGCCAGACACTCTCTCTCTCTCTCTCTCTCTCTCTCTCTCTGTGTCACCAAAGAATTCTTTTAGTAAGATTGGGGACCACATGTTCCCAGAAAGATCTGTCATCTGGAGGCTTTGACTCCAGTGGTTCTTAATCCCCAGAGCTTCTGGGGTTCTGAACCAAATCTTCCCCCACAAGGGCTACAGCTCTCCTTCGCTGGACACAGTAGGTGTTGCCATTTACTTCTGCCACTCACACTGACATGTTAAGCGGTCCAGGAGATTCAACTCCTAAAATTCTGAATTTAATTGAAGAAGCAACTACCCACACTCAGGGCAAAGAGACCCATGATCCTGGGCCTAATAGTTCCAAATGTTAAAAACCAGGGACTGGTGCAATAGGAAGTTTCTTGGGTCACGATGGGTTGACACCCCCGTCACAGCTGATCCAAGCAGAATCTAACCCAAACCAAGAGAAAGCAGCAGGAAGCCCCATCTAAATGCCACCAAGTCAGCTGGAGACAGAGAGACTTTGAGAGGCCCGTTATCTGTATCTCAATAACAATTATAAAAATAATTATAGTATTTGCTAAGTGCTCATTATGTGTCAAACAATCTTCTAAGCACTGGGGTAGGCACAAGGTAAATATGGTGTCCCACCTGGGGCTCACACTCTTAACCCCCATTTTACAGATGACTTTGAGACGTGGAGAGACTCCTTATCCGCATCTCAATAATCATAAGAAGAAGTAAAAGAATGGCATTTGTTAAGCCATTACTACCTGCCAAACACTGTTCTAAGAGCTGGGGTAGATACAAGGTAATCAGGTTAGCCCACACTGGGATCACAGTCTTAATCCCCATTTTACAGATGATGTAACTGAGGCACAGAGAAGTTAAGTGGTGACTTCCCAAAGTTACACAGCTGATAGGTGGCAGAGTCGGGATTAGAACCCGCAGCTCCCCAGCCCGTGCTCCTTCCACTAAGCCACACTACTTCTCGATCTGGCAGCCAACTCTGGCAGCTAGACAGACCTCAAACCAGGAAGGCTGAACTGCCCACACCAGAGGCTGCAGGAGCAAGGCCCACATACAAAAATCAGTGTGAGCATTAGAGACAGGGCCCACATCAGCCTGCAAGCCCAGGAGTGACAAGGAATGCCAGGCACACACGGAGAATCCCGAAAGATTCTTTTTACCAAGGCCACCACACAATCTTTTGCCAGAAAGCCCTGTCAGCTGAGGGCTTTGGACCTCAATCCCTAGAGGTTCTGGGGCTCTGAACCGAGGGCCACAGCAGCCCTTCATCAGAAACCTGGAGGTGTGGCCAATAACCTTCTGCCACTCACACTCACATGCTAAGCAACCCAGGAAATATAACTCCTAAAATTCTGAACCTAAGGGGTCAGAAAACCATTCATTCATTCATTCATTCAATCACATTTCTAAAGCACTTACTGTGTGCAAAGCACTGTATTAAGCCCTTGGGAGAGTACAATATATCAACAGATAGATACACTCCTGCCCACAACGAGCTCACAGGATAGAGGGTCTAGAGACCCTGAGAAACGTCTTAACCCCTATTCTGATTTCCAGATAGGCCTCAAACCCAGAAGGCTGAACAGCCCAAACCACAGTCTAAATGGTAAAACTCCACAGAGAGAAATGGGTGAACGCATTCGAAACAAGGCTCACATCACCCCACAAGCACAGCAGGGCAAATGAATGCCAGGTACACACAGAATCCCAAGAGATTCATTTTACCTAGGTCACAACACACCCTTTCCCCGGAAAGACCTGGCAGCTGGGGCTTTGAGTCCATTGGGCTTCTGGGGTTTTGAACCATGTCAGCCCAAACAGAGGCAACATCGGACACAGCAAGCCATCACTTTCTGCCACCTACAGACGAGCCTAGCGGCCCAGGAGATTCAACTCCTAAAATTCTGAACTGAAGAGGGCCGGCAACCACCCATGCTTAGGCAAAGGAGACCCAGGATTTCGGGCCTATTGGTTCCACACAACCCTTCATTCATTCATTCACTCATTCATTCATCCATTCGTATTTATTGAGCGCTTACTATGTGCAGAGCACTCTACTAAGTGCATGGAGTGTACAAATTGGTAACAGATACAGACAGTCCTTGGTCTCTGATGGGCTTACAGTCTAATCGGTGGACACAGACAGACAAAAACTATAGCAATAAATAGAATCAAGGGGATGAACATCTCATTAAAACAGTAGCAAATAAATAGAATCAACGTGATGTATATCTCAATAAGAAAATAAAAGAATCAAGGTGATGTACATATCATTAACAAAATAAATAGGGTAGTGAAAATATATACAGTTGAGCGGACAAGTACAGTGCTGACGGGAGAGGACCCCTTCTGACCATAGACCATCTGGCAGAACTGGGAACTGGATTAGACCCCATTGGATCTCGTGGGTTGAGACCCCTCTCACGTAGATGACCCCAGGAGAACCTACTGAAAACCAAGGAACAACAGCAGCCTACCCCACTGAGGCAGCTAAAGACAGAGAACCCTAAGAGAACCTTTAACCACAGCCTCCATTTTGGCTTCCAGAGAGCCTTCGCACCCAAAAGGCTTACCTGCTCACACCACAGGCTGCAGGATCAAAGCCCACCAAAAGAAAAGGCCCACATCACACAGCAAACACAGGAGGGAAAGGGAATGCCAGATACACACACAGGGTCCTGAAAGATTCATTTTACCAAGGCCAAAGCACAACCTTTTCCCCTAAAAGCCCTTTCAGATGAGGGCTTTGAACTCAATGGGCTCAATCCCCAGAGGTTCTGGGGTTCTGAACCGAGTCTGCCCATCTAAGGGCTACAACTGTCCTTCATCAAACACAGTAGTTGTTACCATCTCCTTCATCTCCTTCTGCCCTTCACATACACCAACGTGCTAAGCATTCTGGGAGACTGAACTCCTAAAATTCTGAATCTAAGTGGCCAGGCAACTACCCAAACTCAGGGCAAAATGACAATTGATCCTGGGCCTTATTGTTCCACACACCACTTCCCGCCATGGACCACCTGACAGAATTTGGAATTGGATGCGACAGTGTTGGGTGAACAGCGGAACAGGCTGCCTCAAGTCCAGGATAGGACCAGCTCTTGGAAGAAGGTGTCCTAGGGGGACCTGAATCCACAGCAGAAAAGAAAAGAAAAACCAGGGGCAGGTGCAGAAGGAAGTAACTTGCATGTTTGTGCGTTGAAAACCCCCACGAAGTTGACCCCGCCAGAATCTACCCAAAACCAAGGGCAGGCAGCAGCCAATCCCATTTAACTCTGCCACCGAGTCAGCTGGAGATGGAGAGACCTTGAGAAACCCCCTTCTGCATCTCAATTTTGGCTTCCAGATAGCCCTCAAACCCAGAAGGCTGAACCGCCCATACCACAAGCTGCAGGATCAAAGGCCAGAGAGAGACATAGGTGTGCACATCACCCCACCAAGTCCAGCAGAAAAAGGAATGCTAGACCCACACATAGGGTCTGGCAAGATTCATTTTACCAAGGACACAGACACAGCCCTTTCCCAGGAAGGCCTGTCCAATTAGGGCTTTGGTCCCAGAGGGCCTCAATCCCTAGAGCCTCTGGGGCTCTGAACCGAGTCTGCTCACCCGAGGGCAACAACTGTCTTCACTGGCACAGTAGGCTTTGCCATCACCTTCTGCCACCCACACTGACACGCTAAATGGTCCAGGAGATTCAGCTTCTAAAATCCTGAACTCATGGGTATGGGTGACCTCCCATGCTCAGGGCAAAGAGACCCAAGATTTCGGGCCTAATCGTTCCACACATCACTTCCCACTATGGACTACCTGGCAGGATTTGGAATTGGAAGAGAAATTGTTTTGCGAATGAAACCTGAGCCTGCCCGGAGTCCCGCAATACGACCAGCTTCTGGAAGCAGGTGCTCTGGCCTGACCGGAATCCAAAGCAGATAAGATGATAAAAACCAGGGGCAGGTGCAGAAGGAAGACTCTAGGATCTCTGTGGATTGAAACCCACAACCCAGCTGACCCCACCAGAATCTACCCAAACCCAAAGGCCCATCTAGATGCCAACAACTCAGCTGGAGATAGAGAGACGTTGAGGGACCCTTGTCTGCATCTCAGTAATAATTATAAGAATAATAATGGTATTTGTTAAGCCCTGACTATATGCCAAACATTGTTCTAAGCGCTGGGGTAAAAACAAGGTAATCAGGTTAGCTCACACTGGGATCACATTCTTAATCCCCATTTTACAGATGAGGCAACTGTGGCATAGAGAAATTAAGTGGCTTGCCCAAAGTCACACAGCTGAAAAGTGATGGAGTCGGAATTAGATCCCAAAGCCTGTGATTCTCAAGCCTGTGCTCTTTCCACTAGGCCATGCTGCTTCTCAATTTGGCTGCCAGACAGCCCTCAAACCCAGAAGGCTGAACTGCCCACATCAGCCCGCATGCCCGGGGGGACAAGAAAGGCCAGCACACACACAGAGAGTCCCAAAAGATTCACTCTCCTAAGGACACAGCACAACATTTTTCCAGAAAGCCCTATCAGCTGAGGGCCTTGGCCCAGGGGACCTCGATCCCCAGAGCTTCTGGGGTTCTGAACCGAGGGCTCTAGCTATCTTTCACTGGACGCTGTCGGTGTTGCCATCACCTTCTGCCACCCTCGCCCTTCTGCCACCGATACTGACATGCTAGGTGGCCCAGGAGATTCAACTCCTAAAATTCCCAACTTCAGAGGTCAGAAAACAATTCACTCATTCATTTATTCACCCACATTTACTAAGTGCTTACTGTGCAGGAATCACTGCCTTAAACCCTTCAGAGAGTACACTATATTAACAAACTAACACATTCCTGTCCATAACCAGTTCAAGGTATAGAGGGTCTAGAGACCCTGAAAACCACATCCACAGTAACCTCTACAATGACTTCCAGATAGCCCTCAAATCCAGAAGACTGAACTGCCAAAACCACAGTCTCAATGATCAAATTCCACAGAGAGAAAGGGATGTGCTCATGGAAAACAGGCCCACATTGCCTCGCAAGCCCAGCAGGGAAAATGAATTCCAGCCACACACAGAGTCCCAAAAGATTCATTTTACCAAAGTCACAACACAACGTTTCCCCAAAAAGGCCTGTAACCTGGGAGCTTTGAACCCAATGGGCCTCAGTCGCCAGAGCTTCTGGAGTTCTGAACCGAGTCTACCCCCCCGCACCCAAGGACAACACTCTTCTTCATTGGACACAGTAAGCCATCAGAGTATGCCACCCACAGACAAGCATAACGGCCCAGGAGATTCTACTCCAAAAATTCTGAACTTGAAGGGTGGGGGACCCAACCATGCTCAGGGCAGAGATCCGTGAACCCAGGTCTGTTGATTCGAAACAACACTTCCCACCATGGCCCACCTGGCCGAATGGGGAAATGGATTAGACCGTGTTGGGTGAACTGTACCATAGGCTGCATGGAATAGAGCAGCTCCTGGAAGCAGGGGTCCTGGGGGGGACCCGAATCCAAAGCAGACCAGATGATAAAAACCAGGGGCAGGTGCGGAAAAAAATCTGTTGGATCTCTGTGGGTTGAGACACCCCACAAAGTTGACCCCACCAGAAGCTCTCTTAAACTAAGGGAAGACAGAGACAACCCTACCTATAACTCAACCACTGAGGCAGCTAAAGACAGAGGAAACCTGAGAGATCCCTTAACCGTAACTTCTATTTTGACTTTCAGATAGCCCTCAAAGCCAGAAGGCTGAACTGCCTACAGTACAGGTTACAGGACTGAAGCCCACCGAGAAATAGATGAGCCCACAGCATAGTGCAAGCCCAACAGGGACACAGATTCGCAGGCACACACAAAGGGACTCGAAGGATTCATTTTATCAAGGTCAGGGGACAACGTATTCCCAGAAAGTCCTGGCACCTGAGGGTTTTCACCCCAGTGGGCCTCAATCCCCAGAGCTTCTGAAGTTCTGAACGGACTCTGCACGGCCCTCCGCGGGCAGCACTGTCCTTCATAGGACACAGTAAGCTATCACCCTCTGCCACCCACAGACAAGCCTAACGGCCCAGGAGATTCCACTTCTAAAATTCTGAACTTGAATGCTCAGGGCAAAGAGACCCATGAACACAGGTCTGTTGATTCCAAACAACACTTCCCACCATGGGCCACCTGGCAGAATTGGGAACTGGATTAGAACACGTTGGGTGAACTGATCCATAGGCTGCACGGAGTCTAGCAGTATGACCAGCTCCTGGAAGTAGGGGCTCTGAGGGGATCCGAATCCAAAGCAGACAAGATGATAAAAACCAGGGCCAGGTGCAGAAAAAATTTCTCTTGGATCTCTGTGGGTTGAGACACACCACGAAGTTGACCCCGCCAGAATCTACCCTAAACTAAGGGAACACAAAAGCCAACTCCACCTATAACTGGGCACTAAGGCAGCTAAAGACAGAGGGACACTGAGAGACCCCTTCACTGCAGCTTCTATTTTGACTTTCAGATAGCCCTCAAATCCAGAAGGCTGAACTGCCTACAGTACAGGTTAAGGGATTAGAGTCCACCGAGAGAAATGGATGTGCTCCTGGGGTCAGAGCCCACAGCATTCTGCAAGCTCAAAAGGGACAGGGAATCCCAGGCACACACAAAGGGACTCGAAGGAGTCGTTATACAAAGACTAGGGGAACGTGTGTTCTCGGAAAGGCCTGGCCACTGGGGGCACTGACTCCAGTGGGCCTCAATCTCCAGAGCTCCTGGAGTTCTGAACCGAATTTCCCCACCTAAGGGCAATACTGTCCTTCATCGGGCACAGTAAGCCATCACCATATGCCATCTACAGAAACACCTGACTGCCCAGGAAATTCCACCCCTAAAATTCTGAACTTGAGAGGGTGGCCGACCCACCCATGCTCAGGGCAAAGAGACTGGTGAAGCCAGGCATATTGATTCCCAACAACACTTCCCACCATGGGCCATCGGGCAGAATTGGCAACTGGATTAGATCACGTTGGGTGAACTGATCCATAGGCTGCACGGAGTCTAGCAGTATGACCAGCTCCTGGAAGCAGGGGTTCTGAGGGGATCCGAATCCCAAGCAGACAAGATGATAAAAACCAGAGTCATGTGCAGAAAGTATTGTCTTGGATCTCTGTGGGTTGACACATCCCACAAAGGTGACCCCATCAGAAGCTACCCTAAACTAAGGGAAGACAGAAGCCAACTCCACCTATAACTCTGCTACTAAGGCAGCTAAACACAGAGGGACTCTGAGAGACCCCTTAACCGCAGCTTCTATTTTGACTTCCAGATAGCCCTCAAAATCAGAAAGCTGAACTGCCTACAGTACAGGTTAGGGAATTGAAGTGCATCGAGAAAAATGGATGTGCTCCTGGGAGACAGAGCCCATAGCATTCTGCAAGCCCAACAGGGACATGGAATCCCAGGCACACAAAAAGGGACTCAAAGGAGTCATTTTACCAAGGCCAGAAGACCCCGTCTTCCCAGAAACGCTTGGCAGCTGTGGACCTTGACCCCAGAGGGCCTCTATCCCCAGAGCTCCTGGAGTTCTGAACCGAGTCTGCCCACCCAAGGACAACACTGTCCTTTATCGGGCATGGCAAGCCATCACCGTATGCCACCCACAGACAAGCCTGACGGCCCCGGAGATTCCACCCCTAAAATTCTGAATTTGAAGGGGTGGGGGACCCAACCAACCAGGCTCAGGGCAAAGAGGCCCGTGAACCCAGGTCTGTTGATTCCAAACCACACTTCCCACCCTGCGATCCCTGGCAAAATTGGAAAATGGATTAGACCGTGTTGGGTGAACTGAACCCTAGGCTGCACGGAGTATAGCAGTATGACCAGCTCCAGGAAGCAGAGGTCCTGGGGGGACCCAAATCCGAAGCAGACAAAATAAGAAAAACCAGGGGCGAGTGTAGAAAAAATTCTCTTGGATCTCTGTGGGTTGAGACACCACCAAGTTGACCCCACCAGAATCTACCTTAAACTAAGGAAAGACAGAAGCCAACCCCACCTAGAACTCTGTCACGGTGGCAGCTAAAGGCCCATCAACTGCAGCTTCTATTTTAATTTCCAGATAGTCCTCACACCCAGAAGGCTAAACTGCCTACAGTACAGCCCATACTGAAGTCCATCGAGAGAAATGGTGGGGCTCCTGGGGGACACTGCCCACAGGATTCTGCAAGCCCATCAGGGATGCGGAATCTCAGGCACACACAAAGGGACTCGAAGGATTCATTCGTCTCAGGCCGGAGGACCACGTGTTTCCGGAGAGGCCAGGCATCTGGGGACTTTGACCCCAGAGGGCCTCAATCCCCAGAGCTCCTGGAGCTCTGAACTGAGTCTGCCCACCCACGGGCAACACTGTCCTTCATCAGACACAGCAGAGGCTGCCATCACCTTCGGCCCCACATACTGAAATGCCCGGCAGCCCAGGCGATTCAACTCTTCAAATTCTCAACCTAAGGGGGTAAGCAGCCTCCCACATTAAGGGCAAAGAGATCCACGATCCCTGGCCCAAGACCTCTACACACCAGTTCCTACCAAGTCCCAACTGGCAAATTTTGGAACAGGATGGTCGTGCTGGGCAAGGGGAACCACAGGCTGCTTGGAGACCCATAGTAAGAACGGCTCCCAAAAGGCAGTGTGGACGGCTCCCAGAAGGCAGTGTTCAAGGAGGACCTGAATCCAAAGCAGATCCCGAAAAAAGAAACCCAGGCCACGCAGAGAAGGGAGTCTCTAGGATACTCGCACGTTGAGGACCCCCACCAAGTCGACCACAAAGCCAGGGGAATCCAACAGTCAACCCAAACTACCTCCGTGACTCTGAACGAAATACCCATGTGACCACGCCACGAACCCCGATCCACGCCTCGGAAGGGGCCGTAACGAGGTAACCCATGGTTGTGGAAATAGGATCGCCACTGGTCTTGAACGGGTGGGCCATCCTAGGGTCCAGACCCTTAACTGTGGTGGGAGACACAGGTTAGGAAGCGTTAAGGATCTGCTTTCTCATCCCGAACCCACCACCTTCGGTTTCGTCACCTTGGGCAAGCCACGTCGCTTCTTCACGTTTGTTTCCTCACCTGTCAAATGGGGATCGAGCCTGTCAGCCTTCCAGGGGAACAACGACTGGGTCCAACCTGATTTGCCTGTATCCACTACAGCGCTTAGAACAGCACCCGGACCAAGGTAAGACCTTAATAAATCCCACAATCACTCTTTCTTTTTCTGTGCCTCTGTTATCTCATCTTCAAAATGGGGAGTGAGGTGGGAAGCCCCGCTTCCTGTGACAGGGGCTGGGTCCACCCTGATTGCCTCGTGTCTGGCCCAGCATTCACTATGGTGCCTGGAACATAGTAAGGGCTTGAAAAAAATTAACTTTTTTTTTTTAAGGAAGGGCCAACCGATTCCTCCGAGGAATGGTCGCACCCCTCCCCACTATTGAAAATGTGAAATCGAGAAACCCCAAGACACAGGGTCCTGCGGCCAACTTTCGTATGCTCTTTCCCCATCTCATGCCAGCTGGGAACGGCCCCTCCATTTTCCCTGGGGGCGGTGAATCTCGATTGCCAAGCGATGACATTTTTGCTTCGGGAAGCCAAGCCTAGCCAAGCACTTGGTAAAATGCTTCAGAAACCCTTGGGATGGGATGGCTGCCGTTCGAGGTCAAGGCCAAACCCTTCAGTTACAAAGAGGGGGCATATGGACCCCGTTCAGATCAGCCGCCATGACTTGCTTCAGAAAACCGAGGCTCATGGGAAGAAGTGCAAATGTGGACCCTCCTGGGCCCAGCTTCTGCCAGGACGGGATGCTGGAAAATTCCCGGAATCTCTCCACTGTGGCCACTGCCGATACGGGAGCCCCGACTGAGCTCCCTGGGGCATCACTGGGACGGCAGCCCACACCTTCCTTCCAATCTCTTTCCCCATCACCACGATTTCCAGGTCATTCATTCAATAGTATTTATTGAGCGCTTACTATGTGCAGAGCACTGTACTAAGCGCTTGGGATGAACAAGTCGGCAACAGATAGAGACAGTCCCTGCCATTTGACGGGCTTACAGTCTAATCGGGGGAGGTGGACAGACAAGAACAATGGCAATAAATAGAGTCAAGGGGAAGAACATTTCGTAAAAACAATGGCAACTAAATAGAATCAAGGCGATGTACAATTCATTAACAAAATAAATAGGGTAATGAAAATATATACAGTTGAGCGGACGAGTACAGTGCTGTGGGGATGGGAAGGGAGAGGTGGAGGAGCAGAGGGAAAAGGGGAAAAAAAGGGTTTAGCTGTGGAGAGGTAAAGGGGGGGTGGCAGAGGGAGTAGAGGGAGAAGAGGAGCTCAGTCTGGGAAGGCCTCTTGGAGGAGGTGAGTTTTAAGTAGGGTTTTGAAGAGGGAAAGAGAATCAGTTTGGCGGAGGTGAAGAGGGAGGGCGTTCCAGGACCGCGGGAGGACGTGACCCGGGGGTCGACGGCGGGATAGGCGAGACCGAGGGACGGTGAGGAGGTGAGCGGCAGAGGAGCGGAGCGTGCGGGGTGGGTGGTAGAAAGAGAGAAGGGAGGAGAGGTAGGAAGGGGCAAGGTGATGGAGAGCCTTGAAGCCTAGAGTGAGGAGTTTTTGTTTGGAGCGGAGGTTGATAGGCAACCACTGGAGTTGTTTAAGAAGGGGAGTGACATGCCCAGATCGTTTCTGCAGGGAGATGAGCCGGGCAGCGGAGTGAAAAATAGACTGGAGCGGGGTGAGAGAGGAGGAAGGGAGGTCAGAGAGAAGGCTGACACAGTAGTCTAGCCGGGATATAACGAGAGCCTGTAACAGTGAGGTAGCCGTTTGGGTGGAGAGGAAAGGGCGGATCTTGGCGATATTGTAGAGGTGAAACCGGCAGGTCTTGGTAACGGATAGGATGTGTGGGGTGAACGAGAGAGACGAGTTAAGGATGACACCGAGATTGCGGGCCTGAGAAACGGGAAGGATGTTCGTGCCATCGACGGTGATAGAGAAGTCTGGGAGAGGACCGGGTTTGGGAGGGAAGATGAGGAGCTCAGTCTTGCTCATGTTGAGTTTTAGGTGGCGGGCCGACATCCAGGTGGAGACGTCCTGGAGGCAGGAGGAGATGCGAGCCTGAAGGGAGGGGGAGAGGACAGGGGAGGAGATGTAGATCTGCGTGTCATCTGCATAGAGATGGTAGTCAAAGCCGTGAGAGCGAATGAGTTCACCGAGGGAGTGAGTGTAAATGGAGAACAGAAGGTCCTAAGCCGGCTCTTAGTTGCCGCCTCCTAGGTGGAGGAAGGAAAGGGGGCCTGGATCCACAGAAAGCCGAGAGACCGCCTCGTCCCCTCCCTTACCTTCCTTCTCCCCCCTCCCCCAACCCCCGACCCCAAGCGCAGTCTCCTTCTGGACGTGCCTTCTGGAAGGTGCCACGTCCACATGAGCCATGCCCTGAGAGTTCTTGCCCTTGCCGGGGCAAAGAGTGCCACGGGCTGACAGGAGGCAGCCCTCTGCCAGTTGCGTGGCGTGATTCTGCTCAGGTGGGACCCATCCTCGGCCACAATGACCCCGGGGTAGTCATGACCACCAAGCCTCGGTGGCCACTGCAATCTGCACCGCCCACGTTAGCCAGCTCTTCATCACGATTCCTGCCGGGCCTGTCCACCCCGCACAAGGCCCAAGGTGGTTCTTCTGTCAGAAACCTTCCCCACCGATGGCTTAGACCCAGCAGGTCGAAATGGGATTAGAACCCAGATCTCTTCCCCGCCGCCGGACTAACAGCAGGGCTAGCGATGAGACGATCGGCTGCGGCCCTCGGTCGGCTCTCGGGGGAGCCATGGGCAAGAGCTCCGAGAAGCCGGTCAAACGGGTCCCAAGGAGGCAGTCTCGAAGTTCTGGATCTTTCCTCTGTCTTTTCCTGGGGAAGGACAGGGCAGCTGGAGCAAACGGCCGCCACCTTTCCCTCAGACCGTCCTCACAGCGGGAGGCTGAGAGCGGCCCGCTCCCTCTCGGCTGAGCGGGCGAGCACCCACTGAGTGCCAAGCACCTGGAAAAATACTTAAGAAACACGGCTTGGCTTCCCTGACCTCGCGGAGCGCCAACTCTGACAGTGGAAGGGGCTTCTGAGAAGCCAATTCAAAGCCGTGCCTGAGGCTTGAAAAATCTGGGAGGAAATGGGCGCCCGGAGCAACCCTCTCCTCAGAGTCGGGGTTCGCAGCCGGAAATGGGCACGGAGACGATTCTCCCTTTCCCTCCGGACCACACAGCCCTTCGGCTCCACATGGAGGTTGCCGCCTTTCCCTTCTGCTCCCGGTTCCAGCCCCGTCCCCATGGCCCAACTCGCGCTTCTGAGGGGCCGTTTGGCGCCCGCAAAGGGGGCTGCACCTCCGCCCCGCGAGCTCGCCTTCCCATTGGAGGGGTTGCCCTCTCTCTCCTCTCTCTCTCCCGTCTCTCACTGGAGTGGGGAGAGACAGGAGGAAGGGAGACCGGAGAGAAGGCTGACACAATCATCCAGCTGGGCTATTACGAGAGCTTGTACCGGCACGATAGTCATTTGGATGGAGAGGAAAGGGTGGATCTTGGCGATATTGTAAAGGTGGACTGACGGGTGATGGTGACATTGGACGTGTGGAGTGAATGAGAGAGCTGAGTCAAGGATGACACCAATGTTGCGGGTCTATGAAATGGGAAGGATGGTCGTACCGTCCAGAGTGACAGGGAAGTCAGGGAGTGGACAGGGTTTGTGAGGGAAGACAAGGAGCTCGGTTTCAGACATGTTGAGTTTTAGGTGGCGGGCGGATATCCATGTGGAGACCTCCTGGAGGCAGGAGGTGATACGAGCCAGGTGAGAGGAGGAGAGACCAGGGAGAAGATGTAGATTTGAGTGTCGCCTCCTTAGAGATGAGAGCTGAAGCCGTGGGAGCGACTGAGTTCCTCAAGGGAGTGAGTATAGATGGAGAACAGAAGAGGGCCAAGAACTGACCCTTGAGGAAACCCTACAGTTAGTGGATGGGGGGTGGGGGGGCGGGGAGGATGGGCGGGGTAGAGAAGCCCGCGAAGGAGACCGAGAATGAACGGCCAGAAAGATACGAGGCGAACCAGGAGAGGATGAGGTCCGTGAAGCAAAGGTGAGATAAGGTGTGGAGAAGAAGGGCATGGTCGACAGTGTCAAAGGCAGCTGAGAGGTCGAGGAGGATGAAGAGAGTAGGAGCCATTGTACTTGGCAAGAAGGAGGTCATGGGTGACCTTTGAGAGAGCCGACTCTGCGGAGTGGAGGGGAGTGTCCCACATGGGGCTCACGGTCTTCATCCCCATTTTACAGATGAGGTAACTGAGGCTCAGAGGAGTTAAGTGACTTCCCCAAAGTCACACAGCTGACAAGTAGTGGAGCCGGGATTAGAACCCATGGCCTCTGACCTGGATTCTAATCCCAGCTGCCCCAGGTGCTTGCCTGGGGACTTGGGACAGTTCCCTTTAACTTCTCTGGGCTTGTTTCCTCATCCATAAAGTGAACCCCAAGCAGAACAGGAATTGTGCCCGAATTAATTCGCTTTTATCTACTCCAGTGTTTAGAAAGTTGTTTGTCACGTAGTAATCACTTAACAAATACTGAAAAACAAAACTGAAAAACAAAACAGAGAGCAGTTGTGAAATAACCTTTCCAAAAATGTTATCTACCTTCCATAAAACAAGAAACTTAACCATCTGATTGAGAGTATTCTTTCTTCAAACACATTTCTTTTGACCTTTAACCTGATAGCTCCAGGACCCAGAGGGTTTTTCCTATTCTTAATAAAATCCTAAAAAAGGTTGGTTAGGCTTTCT
Organism: Ornithorhynchus anatinus; assembly: GCF_004115215.2. Lineage (NCBI taxonomy): Eukaryota > Metazoa > Chordata > Mammalia > Monotremata > Ornithorhynchidae > Ornithorhynchus > Ornithorhynchus anatinus. The sequence goes on along the minus strand of NW_024396728.1, from coordinate 32,846 downwards.
AACCGATAGCTCAGCTGCAATCCACCAAATGATTTCAAGAATTGTTGAGAGAAGGGAAGCAGATTAGAAACACCTCATCACTAAAATGGCCCGTGAAGCTGTCCAAATTCTGTTGAGAATTTCTCTCCTCAAAACACTTTACACAGTTTCACAACACTGACCAGTTCTCTTAAGCATAACCCACTCTAAGCACAGAATCATGTGTGTGCGCACACACACACACACACACACACACACACAAACTCTCTCTCCCCCTCCCTCGGCCCCTCTGCCTCTCTCTCTATCCCCACCTCCGTGCCTCTTACACAGACTTGGAGGCGCACTAATACTAACAGACTCATACATTTCTTTTGGCACCTTAGAACAAAACCCAGTTGTCCTCATTATCATCAGGAAATCTTCTTCATTTAGCAGAGACTATAGGTGGCTCCTCTTCTGAGCACATTAAGTGTCAGGTTGCAACACGAATTATTTGTTTCAGACAAGCACTTATCTCCCACACGAGGCTGGTTTGGTAGCTGCAACTTGAACTCCGTTCACGTTCATGTAATAATTATGGTGTTTATTAAGGGCTTACTAGGTTCCAGGCACTGTACTAAGCCCTGGGGTAGATTCCCGCTGAGTGGTTTGGACAGTCCCTGGCCCGCGAGGTGTATACAGTCTTGATTGTCATTTTGCACGTGAGGTAACTGAGGCACAGGGAAGTAAAGTGACTTGCCTAAGGCCACATAGCAGACAAGCGTCAGAGCCGGGATTGGAAGCTATGGCCTTATCCCAGGCCCATGCTTTATCCATTATGCCATGCTGATTCCTTCTATGCGTCGATTCCAGTTCATGCTGTCAATGGTGCCGTAATAAATAGTGCCACCCAAAGGTCTGCCTTCGTGGAGGGCAGAAGAGAGCTTCATTTTTACTAATGTCCTTCACTTCTGCAGGAGCAGAAAGTGGGGCCTGTCCTTCTGCCTTTGTTCCAGTCCCTGTTCTTTCCTCTATCTTGGTTAGATTTTCTACTCTTTCCCAGCCCTTGAGGCTGTTGTATTTTTATATCTCGAGAGCCTCTAGTCTAGCCTCGAGCACATCTTTCTTTATTCTTGAAAGGCCAAATAGTACCTCTGTGGGGCAGATTCATTTGCCAGTCAACAGAGTTTATGCTTAAGTGCTCTTGCTGCTTGGGGAGGAGCCCTTGCACAAAGGCGGCGGCTGCCCCTTCTTGTGCTTGCTCTGCTGAGTGTCCAGTGTCTGAATGTCTTTGAAGTGTTTCCTTGAGTCGATCTAGATATTCTCCAAGGGACCATCCTTTGTCTGGCTTGAAGTTATTGATCCTTCCCCACTCAGTCTTCCTGGAGTGTACTATGTCAGTTGAATCTTCTCTACTAATAATTGCCTGATTAGAGCTAGCCCACGTCCACGAAGTCCTGGGTCCCCTTCCGGACATTCAGCTTCCCTGCACTTCGTACTACCTGCATCCCCGTACTCCAGAAGGCAAAATGGCCTGAATTCTTGATTAATGTCAACCCAGGTGGGGTTACGATTTTATGGTTCTTCTCTTTAGTTGGGGAATTCCTTAACAAGATTAGAAAGATCACCAGAGATCCAGGGAACATGGATGGTAACCAAGGTATTGCCTGAGAGAGGTTTGAACTATAAATTATCTGTGATTTCTAGTATGACTGGATATTGGTGAAATTGCCTTGGAATTTTCTTTGTGTTTATGGTAGGATGGAAATAAGGTGTGTGTGAGTGGCGGGTTATGCACACATTGTTGGAAGAATGGTCCTTAATTCCCTAATAGTGGAAGAGGTGGGGAGGGAGAGAGGAGTTAACTAAAGGCCATCACACTGAATTCAGAATGTCTTCTATTCTTTCTAATTCTCCCTTCCATCTCCACGTTCGGATACTAGAGGTAAAGAGGGGTTGTAGGAAGTTCAGCGCACCTAACCTTTTGGCCTTCCAATGCCGGGTTTGAATTTGGGCTTTCAGTTTCTTCTGTGAGTTATTAAGACTTTTCACTTGATATTTTTGGGGACTTTTGGAGTCTTCATCATACTAGTCCAAATATGAATCCCACTGACCCTGGACGATCTTATTTCCTTCAGAACCTAAGGTTCTGGAACTAATTTTTCCAGGTTGAAGATTCCTTCCGCGGAGGTCTGCCCAGTAGGACTGTTCCGGACATAAAATTTCATTTATGTAAGACCTTGCAAGGTGAAGTCCAAAATAAGTATACATGGATTTTTCTGAGGCCTAATGCAGTTTGGCGCCTTCACCCCTTGGCTTCACGGACTCTGTCCTCTCCTGGTTCTCCTCTTATCTCTCTGGCCGGTCATTCTCGGTCTCCTTCGCTGGCGCCTCCTCCCCCTCCCATCCTTTAACTGTTGGAGCTCCTCAAGGGTCAGTTCTTGGCCCTCTTCTGTTCTCCATTTACACTCACTCCCTCGGTGAACTCATTCGCTCTCACGGCTTTGACTACCATCTCTACGCAGATGACACACAGATCTACATCTCCGCCCTGTCCTCTCCCCCTCCCTTCAGGCTCGCATCTCCTCCTGCCTCCAGGATGTCTCCACCTGGATGTTGGCCCGCCACCTAAAACTCAACATGAGCAAGACTGAGCTCCTCATCTTCCCTCCCAAACCTGGTCCTCTCCCAGACTTCCCTATCACCGTGGTTGGCATGGCCATCCTTCCCGTCTCTCAGGCCCACAATCTCAGTGTCATCCTTGACTCGTCTCTCTCGTTCACCCCACACATCCTATCCGTTACCAAGACCTGCCGGTTTCACCTTTACAATATCGCCAAGATCCGCCCTTTCCTCTCCACCCAAACGGCTACCTCACTGTTACAGGCTCTCGTTATATCCCGGCTAGACTACTGTGTCAGCCTTCTCTCTGACCTCCCTTCCTCCTCTCTCGCCCCGCTCCAGTCTATTCTTCACTCCGCTGCCTGGCTCATCTTCCTGCAGAAACGATCTGGGCATGTCATTCCCCTTCTTAAACACCTCCAGTGGTTGCCTATCAACCTCCGCTCCAAACAAAAACTCCTCACTCTAGGCTTCAAGGCTCTACATCACCTTGCCCCTTCTTACCTCTCCTCCCTTCTCTCTTTCTACTGCCCACCCCTCACGCTCCGCTCCTCTGCCGCCCACCTCCTCACCATTCCTCGGTCTCGCCTTTCCCGCCGTCGACCCCTGGCCCTCGTCCTCCCGCGGTCCTGGAACGCCCTCCCTCCTTACCTCCGCCAAACTAATTCTCTTCCCCTCTTCAAAACCCTAGTTAAAACTCACCTCCTCCAAGAGGCCTTCCCAGACTGAGCTCCCCTTCTCCCTCTACCACCCCCCCTTCACCTCTCCGCAGCTTCCTCTTTTCCCCTCATTTCCCTCTGCTCCTCCCCCTCTCCCTTGCCATCCCCTCAGCACTGTACTTGTCTGCTCAACTGTATATATCTTCATTACCCTATTTATTTTGTTAATTTTGTTAATGAAATGTACATCGCCTTGATTCCATTTAGTTGCCATTGTTTTTATGAGATATTCTTCTCCTTGACTCTATTTATTGCCATTGTTCTTGTCTGTCTGTCTCCCCCGATTAGACTGTAAGTCCGTCAAACGGCAGGGACTGTCTCTATATATTGCCAACTTGTTCATTCCAAGTGCTTAGTACAGTGCTCTGCACATAGTAAGCGCTCAAAAAATACTATTTAATGAATGAATACGACCCCTGGCATCCACTCAAAGTGAAGGCTTATATACCTTACATTTGTCCCCAAGGAAAGCATTCATACTTGGGGTTCTTGGGGTTCCACCAAACCTACTGGCCATGTCAGTGCCTCACTTAGGATGATGGTGGAGGGTCCCGGCATGGCTTAAGTCCCAGAACTGGTGCAGCAGTGCATAAACATTCAATAGGGGCCACAGTCACCCTCTCACAGAATTTTTCATTGGTCCAGCGCCCTGGGCTTCGCACTAGTCCATGTCCTGTGCTCTTAAAGCAGCCTGTTGTTCATAAAGGCAAGTTCGAATCCAAGGACCAAATTACTCACTTGTGTCTCACATACTTACCACTAAACGGTCGACTGACATTAGACCGCATTTGGTCTAATGGCCGCAGTCCCTTCTCTGTCTGAAAACCCGAGTGAGGTTTCCAAAGGTCTCTCATGGTTTTGGTTGGTGCCTGAGGGTCACTGAGAGAAGGACTGCTCTGGACCACTGTCCAGCATTGTCATCTGAGTCACGGCACCAAATTATTCTTGAAGAAACTGTCACGGGCTCTGTGTTCTGTTCAAAAGGCTGTGTCCGGGCCAGCAGTATTTCTGCTAACACTTCTACTGGAGCTAATAGGGAGCAATGGTTGATGGGCAGAATATCCTCTATTGGCCAAGGCCAGCTCAGCTCCATGCAATACAAAGTTGCTTTATACACAGTTGGTACATCATCTGTGCTGAGCGCACACTACAAAGTTCAAATTTTAAGTAAGACAGCTGTAAATTCTCCCCTGGGCCCCGCTTTGTTTTCCTAAAATAGAGGTCAAGTAGGTTGACACCAGTCCCTACCTCTGGTATGATTGAAGGGCCAGGACATTCTGGCTTTGACCATGGAGGAATGGTTCCATCCTCCCTTGCGACCCTTACCATGCCAACCTCTCAAGCAAGCCAAGGCCATGCAGACTTAAAAGGAAGGGAACACACTTTCGTATACTTGCCTTGAGTAGCATACCCAATCGTATTTGGTTTTCTTCCTTACAAGGCGTTGATGAGGGCCTAGAGGAGGCCAAGCAGAAATAGGCATTCTGTAGTGCAGAGAGGACGGCCAGAGAAGGAAGGAATAGAAGTTGATTCACTGTACTTCGTTCTGACCTTTATGTCCTCTGAGGCCTTTCTCATACCCTTTCACCTGTCTGGGACTCTCACATCAGGAGCCCTCAACCTTCAAAGCCCATGTGAACTCAGTGCTCCTATAGGAAGGCATCTCTGATCACTTGTGGTTCTCTCCAAACTAACTCTCCCCAGCTATCGCCTGAGCATCCTGCACCAACTAGACCCTCATGTGCTTACAGCCACCTGTTGCACTTCAGTACATACCTTAAATACCCTATTACATAAGTCTTAACTCCTACCTTAGTTCCTCTAGACTGTAAGCTCGTCAAGGACAGGTAACGTGTTCGCTGGTTCTGTGTATTGTACTCTTTCAAACGTTTAGCACAGTGAAATGCACGTGGTAAGAGCTCAGTAAATACCGGTGCTTGATTAGCATTTACGTGTCCACTTTCTCTTCGTCTTCCTAGCTGTAAATTATTCTGGAATCAGTTTCCCCAGCTTGACTGCAATCCCCTGAGTTAAGGGACCAGATCTGCTAACTCTTGTACTCTCCTGTATGCTTAATGTAGTTCTCTGCACTCAGTAGGCCTTGGTCAATATCGCCAATTGACTGCAGCGGAGGGGAAGAGGAGAGAGAAAAAAGACTGGCTGACAGGTTCTGTACTAACGGTGAATTTGGGTAATCCTCCCTGACCGTACTCTTCAATTATCCCAGATTCCTGAAACACGACAGCGTCTCCTCTCCAGGCATGCAGTAATGCAACAGCATTACAGACATGCAACATGAGGGAAGCAGCTTGGCTCAGTGGAAAGAGCGTGGGCTTGGGAGTCAGAGGTCATAGGTTCAAATCCCAACTCCGCCACTTGTAATAATAATAATAATAATGTTGGTATTTGTTAAGCACTTACTATGTGCCGAGCACTGTTCTAAGCGCTGGGGTAGACATAGGGGAATCAGGTTGTCCCACGTGGGGCTCACAGTCTTAATCCCCATTTTACAGATGAGGGAACTGAGGCACAGAGAAGTTAAGTGACTTGCCCACAGTCACACAGCCGACAAGTGGTAGAGCTGGGATTCAAACTCATGAGCCCTGACTCCAAAGCCCGTGCTCTTTCCACTGAGCCACGCTGCTTCTCCGCTTGTCAGCTCTGTGACTTTGGGCAAGTCACTTAACTTTCCTGTGGCTCAGTTATCTCATCTGTAAAATGGGGATTAAAACTGAGAGCCCCACGTGGGACAACCTGATCACCTTGTATCCCCCAGTGCTTAGAACAGTGCTTTGCACATAGTAAACACTTAACAAATACCAACATCATTATTATTATTCTGCATCGCCTGACTTGCTCCCTTTACTTTTCCCCACTCCCCTTAACCCAAAGCACTTAGGTATCTATCTTTAATTCTATGCATTTATACTATCTTTTTATTTCTATTGATATCTGCCTCCCCCAGGCTGCAAGCTCGTTGTGGACAGGGATTGTCACTCTTTATTGTGTTGCACTGTACTTCCCAATACAATATTATTGTATTATACTTTCCCAAGCGCTTAGTACAGAACAGTGCTTGGCAAATACTAAACGCTGACAAATACCATAATTATTATTATTACGGTGCTCTGCACACAAGTAGCACTGAATAAATTCGATTGAATTGAATTGAATTGAATGTGTCTGTTTATTATTGTATCACACTCTTCAAAGCACTTAGTGTGGTGCTGTGGACACAGTAAGTGTTCCATAAATATGATTGAATGAGTTAAAGCACATACTTGGCGCTTAACAAGTTTCCACGATTATTACATAACATGCTATTAGAGTTCTGTATTATAAATATATGCACAAAATGTGTATAAATTAAGCACATGTACCTTGTAAACTATCATATTGAGCTTCGAGATGATAGTTGAAAAGAATAATAAGCGATTTAAGCTTGGGGACTACCATGACCAGAATATTATGGTACATGGCGTTTTTGCTGAATATTTTTAGCTTTATGGACTTCATTTATTAGGCCTCAGTGTGCTTTCTGTCCAGGAAATTTCCTCACATATTTGGATCCCTTCACACAGGAATCCCAAGTGATGGTTTGGGTTTTGGCAAGTTGAGAGTAGTCCTCAGGAGTGTAACGGCTAAAGTCAGCGTTTATGGTGACTTTAATCAGTCGATCAATGAATCAATGGTGATAATTGAGCATTTGCCATGTTCAGAGCACTGAACTAAGGGCTAGGGAGAGTACACTGTAACAGAAGTAGCAGACAAGTTCCCTGCCCACAATGTCTGCGGAAGGCAGACATTAACAGAAATTAGAGAGTAACCAAAACCCAAACTCAACCCAAAACCTATGCCCAGGTTTAGGGTGTAGGGAATCCGTTCCCTTTCTCCTATTGGCCCCTCGGGTGTATTCTATTCTGTCTCGACCATGGGATCAGGATCCCCAGAGTGCTGAGATCATGGAAGACTTACGTCTCGGGGGCTCGTGGAGTGGGCTACCTGGCCTCCCTTCCTCTGGCATGCACGCATCACCTGGCCTGGCCTGACTTCGTTCCCCCTCGGGGGCAGCTAGGGACCACAGTTCTGATTGGCGATCCGATCAAGCTGAAGTCGCTTCGAGGGGAGATTCTAGTGATCACGGGTGGGGTCCCCAGCCCGAGGGTGCTGCATATTCAGCAAAGGCCTTAGCCTTCGGTAGCAGAGATTCCGCTTTCAAAGGGCAGAGGGTCTGTCGGGAGGTAGAAGACCCATCTGGCCCAACTCCAGGTAATGCGCAAGGGGGGACCTCGGTGGCCTCTGGAGGGTGAACCCGGTGGCCTTGGGCAGAGGGTCCGTCTGGGAGGTAGTCGTCCATGAGACTGGGACGTGGGCCCTAAGGGAGGGGAAATCTCAGCGACTTTTGGCCAGTGCGGGGTCAGAGTTGGGGTGGCGGAGGGACTCAGCGACCGCGGTCGTTTGACAGAAGTCCGTGGTTGCCAGAGACACAGGCAGCTGAGCGGAAGAGGAGGGTGTGGAGCAATAGAGGCCGATGTGTTTGGCAAGGAGGAGATCATTGGTGAATTTTGAGAAGGCGTTGACTGTGGAGTGAAAGCCAGACTGGAGATGGGTGAAGGAGAGAATTGGTAGAGAGGAATTTGAGACAGCGGGTTTAGGCAAATCGCTTTAAAGAGTTTGGAGAGGAATGGTAGGAGGGAAATGGGTTAGAGGGAAATGGGACCAAAGGGGTAAAGGTAGGGTTTATTTCAAGGAGCGGAGGCATGGGTATGTTGCAAGCCGTGGAGAAAAGGTCACTGAAGAGCGAGCATTTGAAGGTGGTACTTAGGGAGGGAAGAAGGCTGCAGGGCAAGTGTCTTGATATAGTGTGAAGGAAAGGGGTCGGAAGCGCTAGTGGAGGGGATAGGTTTTGAGAGAAATCAGGAGGTCCCCTCTAAAGTCACTGCTGGGAAAGAAGGGAGAGTTGAAGAGGGGGCGGGAAGGAGTAGGGATTGAGAAGTGGCAGAGATTTTCGGGAAATCACATCTGACCATGTCAAATTTTCTTAATAAAGTAGGTGGCCATGTCACTGCGGGTAATGGAAGGGGAGGTCGTTTGTGTATGTGTGTGTGTGTGTGTGTGTGTGTGTCCAAAACTGAGCTCCTCATCTTAATTCCCAAGCCCTGTCCTCTGCCTGACTTCCCTATCACTGTGGATGGTACGACCATCCTTCCCGTCTCTCAAGCCCGCAACCTCGGTGTCAGCTTTGACTCGGCTCTTTCATTCACCTCACACATCCAATCCGTCACCAGAACCTGCCGGTCTCACCTTTATAATATCGCCAAGATCCGCCCTTTCCTCTCCACCCAAACAGCTATCGTACTGTTACAACCTCTCACAATATCCCGGCTGAATTATTGTGTCAGCCTTCTCTCTGATCTCCCTTCCTGCCGTCTCTCCCCGCTCCAGTCTATTCTTCATTCCGCTGCCCGGCTCATCTTCCTGTAGAAACGGTCTGGGCATGTCACTCCCCTTCTTAAAAACCTCACTCCCCTTCTTAAAAACCTCCTGTCAACCTCCGCATGAAACAGAAACTTCTCATTCTAGACTTCAAGGCTCTCCATCCCCTTGCCCCCTCCTAACTCTCCTCCCTTCTCTCTTTCTACTCCACACCCCGCAAGCTCCGCTCCTCTGGCGTCCACCTCCTCACCGTCCTCCGTTCTCGCCTATCCCACCATCGACCCCTGGGCCACGTCCTCCCGCTGTCCTGGAATGTCCTCCCTCCTCACCTCCGCCAAACTAATTCTCTTCCCCTCTTTAAAACACTACTTAGAGGTCACCTCCTCCAAGAGGCCTTCCCAGACTGAGCTTCCCCTTTTCCCTCTGCTCCCTCTGCTCCCCCTCTACTCCCTGGCTTCACCTCCCCGCAGCTAAGCCCTCTTTTCCCCGCTTTCCCTCTGCTCCTCCCCATCTCCCTTCTCCTGCCCTCAGCACTGTGCTCGACCACTCAACTGTATATATGTTCATTACCCTATTTATTTTGTTAATGAGATGTACATCACCTTGATTCTATTTATTGCTATTGTTTTAATGAGATGTTCATCTCCTTGATTCTAATCACTGCTATTGTTTTTGTCTGTCTGTCTCCCCCGAATAGACTGTAAGCCCGTCAGTGGACAGGAACTGTATCTGTTGACGATTTGTACATTCCAAGCGCTTAGTACAGTGCTCTGCACATAGTAAGCGCTCAATAAATACTATTGAATGAATGTATGTATGTGTTTGCGGGGGCTGGCAGGAGGACTGAGGAGGGAGTCAGTGGTCTGGAACAACTGTCAAGGGTGATGGTCATGGGTGTCAATAAGAATGGAGAAATAATTTTTGGGAGCAGAGGAGAGATCAGAGTTAAAGCAGGAGAGGATGAACCAGAAGTGGACAGTGTCAGCCTGATATTCACATTTCTCCTCCCTCCGATCAAGGGCTACGCCCTCGACCCGTGTTTCGGGCCGCTTTCCCTCTCACCTTAAAAAAACCTCACCCTTTCCCTCCTCCCCTCCTTAACTTCGATCTTCAACTGCTCGCTCTCCAACGGTTTCTTCCACTCTGCCTTCAAGCATGACTACGACTCTCCCATCCTAAAAATGCCCCTCTCTTGAACCTCACTGCCCCTCCAGTTATTGCTCCATCTCGCTCCTACCCTTCCTTTCCAAACTCCAGGGCGAGTGGTCAATACTCGCTGCCTCGAATTTCTCAACTATAATTCTCTTCTGGATTCCATCCAATCTGGTTTCTGTCCCCTCGACTCCAACCAAACTGCTCTCTCAAAGAACACCAATGACCTCCTTCTTGCCAAATCTAGTGGATTAGACTCTATCCTAATCCTTCTCGACCTCTCAGCTGCCTTTGATACTCTCGACCATCCTCTTTTCCTCAACAAGTTATTCAACCTTGTCTTCAAGAACTCTGCCCTCTCCTAGTTCTCCTCATCTCTTTGGCCATTCATTCTCAGTCTCCTTCACGGGCCCCTCTACATCCTCTCATCTCGTAACTTTAGGGTTTCCTCAAGGGTCAGTTCTCGGTCCCCTTCTGTTCTCCATCTATAATCACTCCCGTGGTTAGCTTCGCTCCTTCGTTTTCAACTACCATCTCTACCCGATGATACGCATATCTATATCACCTCCCCTCTTCTCTCTCCCTCCCTCCAGGCTTGCACCTTCTCCTGCCTTCAGGACATTTCCACCTGGATGTCCTTCCACAACCCTAAACTCAACATGTCCAAGACTGAGCACCTTATCTCCCTTCCCAACCCCGGTCCTCTCCCTGACTTTCCTGTCACTGTGGGAGCTTTTTCATCCTTCCCGTCTCACAAGCCCACCACTTTGTTGCCATCCTTGACTCCACTGTCTCATTTCCCCCACTTATCCAATCTGTCACCAAAACCTGCCGGTCTCACCTTCACAGCATTGCCAAGATCAGCCATTTCTTCTCCATCCTAACCGCTACGTTGTTAGTTCAATCACTCACCCTCCCCCGACTGGATTACTACATCAACCTCCTTTCTGAACTCCCAAACTCCTGTCTCTCCCCACTTCAATCTATATTTCATTCTGATGCCCTGATTATTTTTCTACACAAACACTCTGGGCATGTCGCCCCGGTCGCCCAAAATCTCCAGTGGTTGCCTATCAACCTTGTATCAAATAAAAACTCCTCCCTATTGGCTTCAAAGGCTATCAACTTGTCTCCTCCTACCTCACCTCCCTTCTCTCCTTCCACAGCCCAGCCCAAACACTCCGATCCTCTGCTGTGAACCTCCTCACTGTGACTCGTCCTCCCCTGTCCCAACTTCGACCTCTGGCCCAAGTCCTAACTCCGGCCTGGAATGGCCTTCCTCTTCACGTTCTCCAAAATAGCACACTTCCCAAATTCAAAGCCCCACTGCAAGCTCACCATATCCAGAAGGCCTTCCCAAACAAAGCACTCCTTTTTCTCTGCTCCTCCTCCTCATCACCTCTACTCCCTCCCTCAGTTCTATCCCCTCTCCCCGCCTCACAGCATTCATACTTCTATTTATTGTGTTAATCTTGTGTATATATCTCTAACTCTATTTGTATGTTTACATTGGTGCTACTGATTCCTGTCTACTCGTTTTGTTTTGTTGTTTGTCTCCCGCCTTCTGGACTGTGAACCGTTGTTGGGTAGACATTGTCTCCATTTGTTGCCGAATTGTACTTTCCATGCGCTTGGTACAGTGCTCTGCACACAGTAAGTTTCTCAGTAAGTTAGCTTTCAATTAAATTTAATGAATGAATGAAAGAAGGAGGAAGAGGAGGAGGAGGAAAAAGAGGAGGCAGGCAGAGGAATCAAAGGAAGAGGGGGAGGAGAAAAAGAGGAGAGGGAAGGGGAGGAGGAAGAAAAGGAGGAAAGGGAGGAGGAAGAAAAGGAGGAAAGGGAGGAGGAAGAAAAGGAGGAGGAGAAGACAGGGTAAAGGGTATGTCAGAAAACACAATTCAGATCTGAGGGAATCTTTCTGACTTCCGTTCTCCTCCAGACAAAACAACAACAGAAATGGTATTTGTTAAGTGCTTACTATGTGCCAAGCACTATTACAAAAAGCACTCTGGCCCTGGCTGTTCTTGATGGGGACGTTTATATTTGGTTAGTTACTCCCACCCAGTTCTTGACCTGAGCATAACTGCCTTGATTCAAAATTCAAGGAACAAATCTCTAGGATGAGAGTGATATGAGAGAGAGAAAGAGAGAGACATGGAGAAAGAGAGACATGGAGAGAGAGAGAGTTACGTTACATGAGAACTCAAGCAGTTGCTGCCTCAACTCTTCGAGCCAGTACCATTATGGCTGGGGGAAATGCATTGGCTCCATTAGTGCCTTTCTTCTTTCCCCCATCCTCCCACCCCACATCCACCTTTGCTTTCGGGAAGTGCAAGGGTGAATGACACGTGGCGAGGGAGAGGCATCGACTGCCAATGCTCCCATAGCTCCTGTCTCTCCACGCTTCAACTCTAATTGGTGGCAGTGCAACAAAGCAGCCCAACGCACGACTCGTGGGCTACATGAATGGGAAGCCCTAGACGTTCGGGCCCCAGTCCTATGCTTCAGTTAACGGATGACGCCGATCTCTAGTGAGAGTTCATTCATGTGATGTTGTCTCTTGGGATAGTGCCTGGTGGCACTTGTTAACCAAGAAAGGGGTTTTAACAAGGTGGAAACAGTGAACAGAGTCCTTCGGTTTGACCTGAACGACTGAGAATGGAGGTGCTGGTACCTGCATTTGAAGGAGTTGGACAGTTGGGTGTAGTTATCCAGACTTACGTAAAGGGAAAGGGGAACCTCACCAGGGCCCTGAAGGTTTCCATGAGGTGGTTGCACATTTTTTTCTATGGTGCATCACTGAGGAGAAATCCTTCTAGATGATGTTGGAGAAAACTTCACACTCTCTGATTTGGGTTCAAAAGGGTATGTTAGGGGGCAAGCGTATTTCCACTACCCGTTCTACTGATATTAGGAGGGAGCAGTGCTGGACAGGCAGAGTTGCCTTTAGTAGCAAAGGCCGGTTTAGCTGAAAGCAAAACAGTTTCCTTGCACACCATTGGTACAGCACCCGAGGTGAGCACAGGATAGAAGATTCAAATTTTAAGAAAAGCAGCAGTACATTCTCCTCTGGGGCAATCTCCCGTCCCTACTCTGTTCTTCTATAATAGAGGCCAAGTAGGCTAACATCACGCCCTGCCTCTGGTCTGACTGACGAGCTAGGGGGCTCCTGCTCTAACCAAGGAGGAATAGCTCCATTCTTCGTTGAGATCTGTAACCTGGCCATCTCTCTGACAAGACAGGCAGCAGAGACTAAAGTGTGGGAGATGGGGGGCGGAGGGGTGGAGAATGTGCTGCACTTGAGACAGGTAGCAAACTCAGCAGTACTTGATTTTCTATGATATGAGACAGTCAAGCAGGCCTAGAGGCGGCCAAGCAGGTCTAGGGGCTCTGAAGCTCAGAGAGAAAGGTCAGAGAGCGCAGGCGGCCAATGCAAGGTTCTGACCACTGTGCCTTCACAATCCCCCCTTTGGGGTTTCACTCCCTCTTACTCCCCCCTTCTCCCCACTTATGAGACTGTGAGCTCGTAAGCTGTAAGCAGGGAACGTGCCTACTCATTCTGTTGAACTGTACTCTCCCAAGAGCCTCGATATATAAGATCAAACGAGTGAATGCACTGCATTTAGTAAGTGACTGACTGACTGATTTTAGCCCAACAAACAAGGCACAGGCAAGGAGCCCTGTGGCCAGGGTTCATGCTCTTCAAAGGACCCTACACTCCTTTGGCTGCTCTGCACCACGGGCAGCTGTATTTGGTCAGACTTTGAGGTCTGGGGGACTGGCAGCAGAAGGGCGTTTTGATGTTGGGGGTTAGAAGTCTTTTATGGTCTGATCCCCATCATACCCCGAACTTCCTTGTCCAACCTCTCTTCCTCCTCGCCCTCCTTGCTGTAGGCCAATCTTGAGCATCCTCAGAGTTATCTGATGGTTCAATTCACTGGCTCTGTAATTATAACAACACTGGAGAAAAAGTTTGTCTAGGTAAAGCACAACAGCAAATATTACTTCCATCGGTAAGCCATGACATGTGAGCTTCCAAGATTTCCACACAAGCCAGTGAACCAGTCAGTCTTCGAGGTAGTCATCAGTGGTTTCTTGGAGATTCTGTCCAGCCATATGAATTGATCTAGAGTCTTACTGATGTCACCTCCATGATCTGGGATGAGAGCACAGCACAGTTTTCCTATGAGTGAACACACACTCCCTTGACCAGCCAGAGTAGATTCTAGGCTGAACTGTTTTGTAGGGCCATGGCTTGGGGAGCTATTTGTTTCCTCATGCAGGCCTCGAATGGCATTGGTCATGGAATTTGCCAACTAACCAGAACTACTTGCTAAGAACCTGACTCCTTTACCCATGTGAGCCACCCCGTTGGAGGAAGTCAGGATTGGAAAGATTCAATTGGTTTCCAATAGTTCCCGGTGATTTCTTATTCTTCCGAGGGGAGTATGTACAAGTGAGAATGGCTGGCAGGGGCGACATATCCTAAATTACAACTTCTCGACCAATTTCCTGGCAATTTCCTGATACGGTTCCGATCTTCATAAATGGAATAGGTCTGAATGCAGCCTTGGTGCCGCTGATGACTTTGTCAGTAATGTAATCAGTCAGGTTCTGGGCGACTGGAAGTATGTACATTCCCTCTAGGCTACAAATGGGGCACCCCAGTCTATGCCCAGTAATACTGAGGTCAACAGAATATCGGATCAAGGTGTAGTGAAGCAGATTGGCGTGACAGGGGCTGAGATATCCTACACTGCAAAATCAAATAAAACCAAAGGTTACCCATTCCATTTTCTAAATAAATTACCAAGAAATAGAAAGACTAGATTAGCCAAACTAATGAATTATTTCAGGAGTTTTCCACCATTAGAATGCTAAGAAACGAGACGTCTCCAAAAGTACAACAAAGGATTCCAGAGCTCTTTTCCAGGGCTGGTAGGCATTTGAGTTTGCCTCAGACTGTTGCTGCTGCTTGAGCTGCTGCTGTTAACCATATGCCATCGTGGCCTCAGGAGGAATGGCAGTATTCTTGCAGAGAGAGGCGTAGATTCAGGAATCCAAGTTCTGGCACATGATGGTGGTAGTGGTCAGGTGGATCAAGAATGCTCTTTTCCACTGAGGTGCCAAGGCATCCTTTCCCCTGCAGACTTTGACAGGTACCCAACCCCTCATTTGTAGAGAATGGCAAGAGTGAGTCAGATTCTTCTGGGCTGGCCTCCTAGACCAGGGTGTGATTACTCTGAATGCGTTTAAATGATGATCTATAAAAATCTAATCAAATCAAATTATATATCAAATGAGTGTTTTGCAAAATTGGCGGTGGTGGAGGGGGGAGGCAAAAGTCCTCCTAGGGCATCCTGTGGGTAGTTCATGCAGTTTTTCTTTGACCCTGGCTTTCCTGCGCTCATGAGCTAGAGGAAATGTGTCTGGCCTTTTGAGATTTCTTTCAGCCCAGTTTTTAGCCAATGTGTTTTTCAGTATTCTATTTGGTCTTTCCACTGTTTCAGCTGATGGTGGGTCATGAGGGCAGTGGAGGTTCCTTTGCATTTCTGGGGCCTGACACACTTTTTTTATAAATTGTCCCATTCAGTGCATTCCACCATTTCCATTGAATTCTACTGGAATCTCAAATCCAGAGGAAAGAAACCCTTTGAAAGGTGTTGAGGTACAGATCTAGCATCAATCTTTACCCATGGGCATGCCTTGGTCTACTTGGAAAATGCATCGGGGGAAGCGGGGGTGGGGGGAAGCGGTTTAAAGTGGAAGAAACAAGTGGGCACAATGGTGAAGGGAGGGAAAAGGGGGGCTTAGTCTGGGAAGGCCTCCTGGAGGAGGTTAGCTTAAGGTAAAGCTTCGAAGGGGGAAATGTGACAACTTGGCAGATTTAGGGAGGGAAGGCATTCCTGGCCAGAAGTAGGACATGGGCCAGGGGTCGCCGGAGGGACAGGCGAGAATGAGGCACAGGTAGAAGGGTAATACCATAGGAATGGAGTGTGTGGGCTGGGCTGTAGAAGGCGAGAAGGGAGGTGAGTTAGGCGGGGGCAAGGTGATTGAGAGATTTGTAGTCAATAATGAGGAGTTAACCTCAGCCATTTATCCTCTGCTGGTTCCCTCTGTTACAGTGTCACAGTTACCTAGAGAACCTGCGTGGCCCCGTGAAGAGAGCTCGGGCTTGGGAGTCAGCAGGACCTGGATTCTAATCCCACATCCTCCAATTACTTGCTGGAGGGCCTGGGGCAGGTCACCTTCACTTCTCTGGACATCAGATTCCTCCTCCATAAAATGGGGATACCTGTTCTCCTTCCTACCTAAGCTGTAAAACCCTCGTGGGACAGGAACTGTGCCCTTACCTAATTAGCTTGTATCTACCCCAGTGGTTAGAAGGTTGTTTGACACATAGTAACCGCTTAACAAACACTTAGAAAAACCCTGAAAAATGAAACAAAAACCAGTTCTGAACTAACTTTCCCAACAATGATATCCACCTTTCACAAAACAAGAAACATGACCATTTGATTGAGGGAAGTATTCTTCCTTCAAACACAGTTATTTTGACGTTTAACCTGACAGCTGCAGGTCCCAGAGGGCTTTTTCTATTCCTAATAAAACCTAGAAAAAGATTGGATAGGTTTCCTACTCGATGCCTCAGCTGCAACCCACCGAATGATTTCAAGAATTGTTGAGAGAAAGGAAGCAGATTACAAAAACCTAATCAGTGAAATGGCCTGTGAAGCTACCCAAATTCTGTTGCGAATTTCTCTCCACAAAACGCGTTACACACTTTCACAACACTGACCAGTTCACTTAAACATAACCCACCCTAAGCACACAACACGTACACACACACACACACACACACACAATACTTCTAGTATTGGTCTGCTAACTATTGTACTCTACAGAATGTTTAATGTATTTCTCTTCAGCCAGTAGGTCTTTGATAAATACTACCAATTTTGCAGTGGGTGGAAGGAAAGAGGAAAAAAAAGACTGCTTGACAGGTTCTGTACTAATGGTGAATTTTGGTAATCCTCCCTGACCTTAGTTTTCAATAATCCCAGATTCCTGAAACATGACATTATCTCTTCTCCAGGCATTCAGTAATGCAACAGCATAAACCTATTGCAGTAAACTGCTCATTGTCTGGGCGCCTGAGGTTCCTGCCTTTCCAAGCATTATTTCCCCGGTTGCTAAATTCTTTGGGTTCGTGGCTTCAATCCCTGGCTCACCAAGCCTGATTCTTAGTGGTGCACATCTCTACGGTTCATGGCTGCAAATTGTTGCTCAAGTCTAGAGACTCAGAAACTCATGTAAGGCAATAAATTTCTTAATTACCCCCGCCAGGCTCACAGGTGCCAGAGAGGGCTTTTGCCTAGCTCCCCCTTGCCAGCACACTGGAAAACTCCCGGTGAATAATAGCAATCACCCAGGCAAGCCCCTCCCTTCTTCAGTGTCATAGTCCCTCACATCGTGGCCTCACTGTGTCCACAAGTCTTTCTTCCTTCGTTTCAGCAATGATTTCCCCAAACATTAAACTTAAACAGACTCCTGCCTGCCCACAATAGCTCCCACCTCATGTCCTTAGAACCCCCAAATTACCCTACCTCCCCATGCCCCACCCTCCCCCAGGCCCAAACACTTGGGCTGGAAGGGAGTTTCATGTAGCAGCAGCGGTAGACACAGGGCTGGATTAGAGTTGGCTGGGATAAATTTTTGTTTTGCTTTGTTTTGTTTTTAAATCTGAGGCTAGTGGGGACAGGTTCTGGAGTGTGGCCCTATTGGATGGGTGGGACTTTATACTTGTCCTTGAAAGTGTGATCCATTTATGAAGGTTACAACAGCACCCAAGACTAGGCACACCTTTAGGATGCATTCAACATGCTTCCCCTTTTCTTGCAATGTGGAACTTTAAGGGCAGCCTTCAGAATGTTCTGATTAGGTAGGCACAGTCCCTTTATCACGCAGCATACACCATCTAAGAGGTAGGGAAAACAGGTATCTTTTACCCATATTAGCATGGAGAAAACCGAAGCCCTTATATTTTAAACTACATTGATTGATTCATTCAATCGTGTTTATTGAGCACTTCCTGTGCGCAGAGCACCGTACTAAGCCCTTGGAAGGTAGAATTCAACAATAGATAAAGATAATCCCTGCCCTACAATTAGCTCAAGGTCTAAAACGGGGAGACAGACAACAAAACAAAACGATTTGTTCAGGATCACTTCATAGGCCAGTAGCTGGCCTGGGACCGAAATCTAAGTCTCCTGGCTTCCAGTCCCACACACTCCCCAGAAAGCTACACTCTCTCCGTGGAACTGCACTGCTTCTTATTCAAAGCAACACGCTGAAACCTTTGGGGTATCCCACTTGTTAGGCTTCTTCCAGTGATTTCTGTACCATTTTAAAATCTTCACGAACAAGCATCAATAGGGAAAAACCTTTATAACATATCGCATGCTTGGATGCACGGTAACATATTAGGATCTTCTTGAGTCTTGCGACCTCCCAAGGACATAGAACACAGCAAGTGGCCAGGATATACCTCGGACTGACTTATTGACTTCAGTATGTGAGCTATCTGTCTCCCAGAGCTCTGCTGCATTCATCCCAACCTCCACAGTCCATAGAAACCTCCAGTCCTGCTCTCTGCTTTGTT
Source organism: Ornithorhynchus anatinus (assembly GCF_004115215.2). Taxonomy (NCBI): domain Eukaryota; kingdom Metazoa; phylum Chordata; class Mammalia; order Monotremata; family Ornithorhynchidae; genus Ornithorhynchus; species Ornithorhynchus anatinus. Next base: position 14,297 of record NW_024396728.1, on the reverse strand, counting down.
TCTTTTGTAGTTGTCCCTTACCCCTCCCTGCTGCATCGCTGAGACGATAAACTCCATAACCTTGCAGGGAAGAGTCAGGAAGCCATTAGCAGAGTAGCCGCTATCTCTCAAGCCTTCTCCCCGTATTCCCTCTAATTTTTCTCTCCCGGTTCCTCTCTCCCCACCCCCAAATCCACCTCGCCACACACACAGTTCCCACACCCCATGATGAACAACCCCCATCTAAATCACTTTTAACCTACACTGCTGCAACATCCTCCTTCGTACTGGATGGCTGTTCGCAATTGGTTCACTTGTAGTGATTGAGATCACATCAATTCTCTTTAGTATAAGTGTTCAAGGAGCGACTGCAGGTTTCCCACCTGTTCGTGGCTGACTGTGGAGGGGAACAGGCCAATTCCTATCCTGAAGGACCAACGCGGGGAAAAATTAGATAGACCTCAGTTGGGGTCGGCTTTATCTGAATTTTAACCAAGTCTTATACTGGAGACCCTTTGTACAGGCAAAGAAACTGAGGCACAGATCATTTGTGAGACTTGCCCAGGGTCTCGCTTCGGGCAAGGGGTAGATTGGAAATATAACCCAGGTCCTCTTATTTCCAAGCCCATGCTCTTTCCAGCAGGCCATCCTGGTTCTCAACTTTTTTTTTAAAGAAGGCAATAGACAAGTCCTTGCTAACTGAGAAAACTTCGATGTCACCTCCTTTCAAAGTACAAGCTTCCTCAAGAAGCTAACATCTTTCTAAGAAATGATTTGTAATCAGACAGCTGTGCAATTATGAAAATTTTTAATTTAATCTATATCAAAATTAATGTACAAATTTACTTTTGTTAAAATGCCAAGTTAGGGATTAAATTGCTCACAGTCAGAAGAATTTTTGTAGATGTTGTCCCGAAGATGTGCTTCTGTGGCCAACTGAAGTACATAGGATGCTTTCAAAGAAGATAGACATTCCTTTATAACTACAAATCTCTATCATCCCACCAACAGAAGACTGCCATCCATTTTCCGGGAGAGAAACTTGTCTAACTTTTCATAAGTACAATAATGATATTAAGTTTTGTTCTAGAATTTAGAGTATTGGACTTCTTCAGAAAATCTTCACACCTCTTGCCAGTGACTAAGAAAATTACATGTTTAGGCTGGCCCATTTTCAGAAAGTGGGGCTATCGAATCCAGTAATGCTAAGCTATCATTATTCCTTAATGAGAATAATCCTAGTGCTAGCTGGGCTACGGGAATAAGTACAGTTTGAGACTTCAGTTTATTGGTTAAGTGGTTTTAGCCTAGTATAAGCCTGGTAGCTAAGACTGCTGAGAATTGAGTGATGGTGCTCCTTCCGGAGAGAAGGAGGGGGTGGGAGGGAGGGGAAGAGAGAAAGAAGAAGAGATACACCCCTTATTCTTTCAGTGTCTTTCGCACTGTTTTATCACTATTTATTTGGTCAGGATAGCATGTTCAATATTGTGCACTAATTTGTTCATTCGATGTGCTCACAACTCCTCCAAGAGTCCTTTCCAGACTAAGTCCCAATTCTCCTCATCTCCCACTCTCTTCTGTTTTGCTCTAGCTTGCTCCCTTTGTTTGTACTTCCTCCCCCGCCCCCCCGCCCTGACCACACCCAGTCCAACAGCACTTCTCTCTATATTTCTAATTTCATTTAAGTCTATTGCTGTCTATCTGCATTGCAGTCGCCCCCCCGTCGCCCCCATCCCGCGCCCCCCAGACAGTGAGCTCCTTGTGGACAGGGATTGTCACTGTCGATTGTTGTATTGTACTTTCCTAAGCGCTTAGTACAGAACAGTGTTTGGCACATACTAAGTACTTAACAAATACCATAATTATTACTATTACAGTGCTCTGCACATAGTAAGCACTGAATAAATACGATTGAATTGAATTGAATTGAATTGAAATGAACTGAACTGAAGTGAAGTGAATGTGTCTATTATTTTATCGCACTTAGTGCGGTGTTCTGGACACAGTAAGCGCTCCATAAATACGATTGAAGGAGTGAATGAATAATACGTACTAAGCGCTTAACAGGTTTCCTCGATTATTACATAACTTGCTATTAGAGTAATGTAATTATAAATATATGCACAAAATGTGCATAAAGTAAACATATGTGCCTTGTAAACTATCATCTTGAGCTTCGAGATGATAGTTGAGAAGTGTCATAGTAAGCGATTTTAGCTTGGGAACTAACATGACCAGAATATTAGGGTGCATGGCATTTTCGCTGAATAATTTTAGCTTTATGGACTTCATTTATTAGGCCTCAATGTGGTTTCTATCCAGAAAATTTCCTCGCATATTTGGATCCCTTTACACATGAATCCCAAGTGATGGTTTGGGTTTTGGCAACTTAGGAGTAGTTCTCAGGAATGCAACAGGTAAAGTCAGCGTTTATGGTGACTGTAATCAATCGATCAATGAATCAGTGGTGATAACTGAGCGTTTGCCATGTTCAGAGCACTGAACTAAGCGCTTGGGAGAGTACACTGTAACAGAAGTAGCAGACACGTTCCCTGCCCACAGTGTCTGAGGGAGGCAGACATCAACAGAAATTAGAGAGTAACCATAACCCAAACCCAACCCAAACCCAAAATCTTAAACCAAAAACACCCTAAGCCCAGGTTTAGGCTGTGAGGAATCCGTTCCCTTTCTCCCATTGGCCCCTCGGGTTCCGGATGTCTCGGCCATCAGATCAGGATCCCCAGGCCGCCGAGATCGCTGAAGACTTGAGTCTCGGGGGCTCGTGGAGAGGGCTACCTGGCCTCCCCGCCTCCGGCACGCATGCGCCGCCTGGCCGGCCTGGCCTGGCCTCGTTCCCCCGCGCGCGCCCTTCCTGGGCCTCTTCCCGTCTAACTGGCTAACGGCCGAAGGAGTGGTGAGGGCAGCTCCTCTCAAAAAGGAGAACGGGAGAGTGTGAAGTGTCGCGTTCATCGATTTTCCTCTTAAGAGGTGACATCCCTGTTTCCTCTAGACTCCCTTCTACAGTCTTCAGAGCCTTCATCTGTTATGTTCAGTTTTATTTTCCAAAGAGAACGCGAAACTCCCCAACCAACCCTTACTGGCCCCGGCCCGCCGGGTATGGGGGCGCACAAGCCCTGAATGCTTTACAGGCAGATCTCCGATTTGATGGATGTAGTTTTACTTGGTCCACTCAAAAATGATCCGATTTGAATGGTTTTATGGCGGATTTTCCCAGGAGTGCACATGGATGAAGTGCATCTTGTCTGCCAAATCATAGGATTTCATGGGTCTTAGGGAATCCTCCGAAAGCACTACAAATGTAATGAGGGCAGACGACAGTGTGCCCTCTATAGCTTTAGTTTTTGACCCAATAGCAGAGCAACTGCCCTTCTTTTGAGCCTTTAGAACTGTTTTTTACATTGACCCAAAAGATGCCACGATCTCCATTTGAAATTTTAAACGTACAAGAGAAGCCCTTTAAAGATCGTGGTTTTGGATGTGTTTTAGATCTTTTTTTTTTCGCCAAATCAAAACCACGCCACCCTGAAAAAGGGATAAACATAATTCAATAGACTTAATATTGCTATTCATTGCAGTGAGGAATCAGTCAGTAACGATGGACTCCCAGAAAACAGCTTTAGTGACATCTTTTGAAATAGCAAAGGAAGAGCAAGATGAACGTGCCTTTCAGGAAGAGGAAAACAATGATCCCAGTGGCTCTGAGGACGATGTCGGGGAAGGTAGAGTACTCTAAATTGTGTGATAAGTGCAGCATTATTCATACAGTAGGTCGCACTGTTTAGTACTACATATCTCCTCAACTATGCTGACCTGCTTCACTTCATCCAAACACTGATGCAACAATCAACCCATCAGTTGGGTGTTGACTGAGCACTTGCTGTAGGCAGCACACAGTAAGTACGGTGTATTCAGGAAACCACAATATAGCTAGCAAGCAGGATCCTTGTCCTCGGGGAGCTTACAGCTCGGCGGGGGAAGTAGACATTAAAATAAAATACAGATGAGGAAGACACAGAGCAGAAAGGCAAAGTGAGTAACAGAGAGCTTAGGGGGATAGAATCATTCATTCGTTCATTCATTCATTCAATCTTATTTATTGACCACTTACTGTGTGCAGAGCACTGTACCAAGTTCTTGGAAAGTACAATTCAGCCACAAAGAGAGACAATCCCTGCCCAAAACGGGCTTGCAGTCTTTAAGGGGACAGGGGAAGAGGGGATGGAGGAGGAGGAGGGAGGCACATATCAAAACAAGTCAACATACCCATAATCCCTTAACCTTTATTGTTGTATCAATAATAACAATATAAAGAAATAGAATTAAAACCATATATGCATCGAAACAAGTGAACAGGTATTAATGTAAATAAATAGAATTATAGATATGTACATTTATATATACTCAAGTCCTTTAGGGCAGGGAGGGGGGACAGAGCAAAGGGTAATAATAATAATAATGTTGATATTTGTTAAGCGCTTACTATGTGCAGAGCACTGTTCTAAGCGCTGGGGTAGATACAGCTTAATCAAGTTGTCCCACATGAGGCTCACAGTCAATCCCCATTTTACAGATGAGGAAACTGAGGTCCAGAGTCCCACAGTCACACAGATGACAAGTGGTAGAGCTGGGATTCGAACTCATGACCTCTGACTCCCAAACCCGGGCTCTTTCCACTGAGCCATGCTGCTTCTCCTTCCGGGTGATGTTGGGGGGAGGGGAGTGGAAAGAGCTGAGGAAAAGGGGACCTTAATCTGGGATGGCCTCCTGGAAGAGGTTAACCTTCTGGAGAACTTTGAAGGGGGAAGTGTGATTCTTTGGAGGATTTGAGAAGAGGGAGCATTCCAGGCCAGACGTAGGACCTGAGCCAGGGGTCGACGGTGGGAAAGGCAAGAAGGAGACAAAGTGAGGAGGTTATCTGCAGAGGAAAAGAGTGTGCGAGGTGGGCTGTAGAGGAGAGAAGGGAGGGGAGTTGAGGAGTGGGGAAGTGGTTGGAGAGCTCTGAAGCCAATAGTGAGGAGTTTCAGCTTCATAAGAAGGTTGATAGGTAACCACTGGAGATTTTTGAGGAGGTGGAGAAATGTCCAGAGCGTTTCTGTAGAAAGATATTCCGGGCAGCAGAGTGAAGTAGAGACTTAAGTGGGGAGAGACAGGAGGTTGGGAGATCAGAAAGGATGCTGATGCAGTAATCCGTTAGGAATATGATGAGTGACTGTACCAAAATAATGTAAGTGTAGTAGCAGTTAAGATGGAAAGGGCGGATGTTGGCATCCTTGTGAATGTGAGACCGTTGGTAGTGCTGAGCACAGTGACGGGAAAGTCAGGGAGAGAATTGGGTTTGGGAGGGAATTAAAGGAGCTTTGCCTTGGATATGTTGAAACTGAGGGGAGGAAAATGAAGTGGGAGGGGTGAAACGTTAGTCAGACAGGGCTTCCTAGGAGATATAGATTTTAGTTTTTTTTGGAAAATGGGGCGAGTGTGTCCCATCACCTGGGAAGGAAGAGGGAGGTATAGGTGGGAGGCAAAGGCCAAGAAAAAGCAAGACCAAGGCACAGTAAATCACGAACTTGGACAAACGCTTGATCTCATCATCTCTAGTAACTGTACTGTAACCTTAGCAAGTCTGAAATCCGATACACCAATCTGAACCTCCTCTGCTTTCTCTCCTACACCCACTCCCTGCAAGAGAAGCAACGTGATCAAGTGGCTAGAGTTTGGGCCTGGAAATACAAAGGAACTAGGTACTAATCCCGGATCTGCCATCTGTCTCCTCCGTGACCTTGGGCAAATCCCTTCTCTGGGCCTCAGTTCCTTCATCTGTAAAATGGGAATTAAGACTGCAAACCCCATGTGATACACAGACGGTGTCCAACCTGATCAACAATGTGCCTGGCACGTGGTAAGATCTTAACAAATACCTTTGGAAAAAACACCCCAAAACAAATTTCCAGTAATTGTCTTGTCCCCACAACAGTGACCCCTTAACCTCTTGACACGCCCTTCCCTTCCCTGACCCCTCCCAGTGATCCCAAATAATCGTGCCCTATTTGAACTCCCTACCCAAGCTAACCTCTCAACACACAAATCCTAGAGTGCAGGCCTGGGAGTCAGATGGTTAGGGGTTCTATTCCTGGATCCGCCATTTCTCTGCTGGGTGGCCTTGGGTAGGCCACTTTACTTCTCTGGGCTTCAGTTACCTAATTTATAAATTAGGTAATTTATAAATTAGGAATATAAATTTATAGAGCTTTTTAACTGATGCTGAGCTGTTTGCAGTGCCAGTCATCCTGAATCTGGGGATATACCAAAGAGGAGAAAGGCTATCATTCTTACAACCACAATGGCTGAGTTATAAGGACCGGTTATAGGTTAAAGAGTGGTCCAAACAGCTTAATAATTGTCATGGCAGCAAAGTCCCCAGTAGATGATTACTGACAGAAGCACTACTTTGACTATGTAGAGCAACGTGTTACAGAGGCCATAGGTGTCAATACCTTGGGGCCAAATGGGGGCACTTGCATCCATGAATTTCCAGCTGTGGCAATGAGGACTTTGTTGTTTTCTTCCACACATTTGGGTCTGGACTCTAAGCTTCACTTTCCCCAGTAAATAGAGTTAGGAGTAATAAGGGTACTTAGAGGGGAAGTGGGAAAAGTAAGAAGCTATTGGTTCAGGCACTGTGCCATCTCCCTTAGAGTCCCTTACTCACAGTCCAGGGGCTAAAAGATGAAATATGTGATATAGTAATAATGATGATGATGATGTTAATGATGATGATAATCCTACGTGACCTACTCAGCAAGAGCATAAAAGTAGCAGGTTATTATTTCTGGAAGTGATAGATCCTCAGACTTCTCAGCCCTCCAGGCAGAGCCCAACTTTCCCAATATTCTCACTGTAGAGAGATTTAGCATCACCTTCTGTTGATGTCAGTTGTCGGTGGGTCTTCTCACCAGCAAGAGCCAGGAGTCTGATAAGCCCTGAGAACTTTGAAACAGGCTGAAAAGAACTGAGAATTTCCAATCAGGGCTCAATCTAGTCCTTGATTGTGAGCTGTTTGGTCGGCCCATTCCTAAGACTCATTCAAAGCTATTCCCCGGTACTCAAGATGGGAAGTTGGTGCCTCCGAGAGATGTGACTCAAATGCCCACTTAAAACTTCAGGAACATGCCCACAACCTAAGTGTTTCTGGCAAGAGCTGAGAAGAGATACAACCTAGTGTTTTAGTGGATAGGATCCTGGCATGGGAGTCAGAAGGATCTGGGTTTTCCCATCTCAGCTCTTCGACTTGTCTGCTGTGTGTCCTTGGTCAAGTTGTCTAACTTCGCTGTGTCTCAGTTACCTCAACTGTAACTGTGAAGACTACGACTGTGAGCCACTTGAGAGGCAGAAACTGTCCAACCACACTTGCTTGTATCCATCCCAAGGCTGAGCATAGGGCCTCGCATTCAATAAGCCCTTAACAAATAGCATAAAAAACCGAAAAGACAGCAACAAAAGCGTTGTCACTTTCCTCCCAACAATACTCATCTCTCATCCTTCCTCAGCAGTGGCAAGCAGGCAGGGAAGTTATATTCCATCAGACAGGTGGCTAAATGGCACTAGAAGGACACCTTGAAGTGGTACTTTTTTATTCCTCGAGAAGATGCCTGTCACTCGATTGGCATTAACCTTTATTTCTTAGCACAGATGGTGAAAAGGGGCAGGAATGTTAGGGAGCAGGAAGATAAGAAAAACACCAGTTTGAGAGATCTAATAGGCAGAGAAACACCCACTGGGCTTCCTTTCAGCCCTAATTAGAATCTCTTCGGTTATCACCCGAGACCTAGGTTGATGTCACCTGTCACCTGGCAATGTTTTTGCTAATTGGCGTGGCAAGAGAAAGAAGCCAGAATCAAAAGCTGAATTTATACAAAATTTATTCCGCACATAGAACTTCTCTTTCGAGAAGGATATTATTTAATTATTTAGAGGTGAAGAATTGAACTTTTATTTCAAAAGAAATGCAATTATTTAGTTATATTGGAGATTCCCTGATCGGAGGATTATGCTTATGCGCTACTTGCATGTGGCAAAACACCTAGCTTCCATCCACGAACTCTTCCCACTCGTGAGGAATACATGAGCGTTCACCAGGCAGTTAGCCACCCCACGGCTCCTCACTTGGTGTGGGCAGGGCGGGGATCCCCAGATCCTCACAGTGATGATGTGCAGCCGTTTGCCAAGTTCTCGACCTGCTACCCTTGATGGTCAGAACACGTAACTATTTAAAATAATGTTGGTATTTGTTAAGTGCTTACTATGTGCAGAGCACTATTCTAAGCGCTGGGGTAGACACAGGGGAATCAGGTTGTCCCACGTGGGGCTCACAGTCTTAATCCCCATTTTACAGATGAGATAACTGAGGCACAGAGAAGTTAAGTGACTTGCTCACAGTCACACAGCTGACAAGTGGCAGAGCCGGGGTTCGAACCCATGATCTCTGAGTCCAAAGCTCGTGCTCTTTCCACTGAGCCAGGCATTTATTGCCTGGGCTTCCAGGCTTTCCCAGCTTCCGGCCTCGGCCTGTCCAATCTCTGCCCTCCACATTCCTCTGTAACTTATTTGATTGACACGGGGGTGAGGGACACCTTCGGTAGTCCTAGCCTGGCCTGTTAAACTAGCCATTACGGTTGCGGGGGCAGTGCGCCACCCTCGCTTCCGAGTCCCGCTTCGCTGGCTCGGGCAGTGACGGGATAGCTTTTGACCTTGAGATGGTGGGGAGCCCAGTTCACCTTGGGAGAGAAGAATAAATCTGAGAATTTAACTCTGGGTACCAATATTGCTGGCTTCCCCATCGAGTAGTTTTCTATGTATTTAGCCAGAAAACTTCCTCTAATTAACCTTACACACATTTCAGTCTGCCAACCTAATCCACAACTCACTCCTTCTCTGTTTACTCCTTACCCACTATTACTTACCTCCTTGCATAACTGCCTCGTTCTTTTGAATAGATTGTGTGACCCAAAAAGTAGGGAGGGATTATGGTAGGTGAGAATCAAGTTTCCCAATAAAGGGAACAATAGAACAAAAGAAAGAAGAGGAGGAGAGAAGGAAGAGAAAATTAGCGGCTTAATTAAGACAGACTTCTCCTCTACTGAACTCTCTCAAGGATTGCCTTCAATATGCACACAATGCCTTAATATCCCTTCCATTCCTCACTGCACTGTCCTGTTCTCAGTTCTCAGTCTTAATGGCTAACTTCTCCGCCTGCTTTGAAACCCATTTTCACCCTTCCTTCTCCTTCTCGAGCATATTATTTGGTGCCTCATTTAATCTTTAATTTCCTCCTAAGTATCGGGATGAGGCAATTCTGTGGCCAAATGCCTTTTACAGCATCACTAAACTCTTCCCTTTCCTCTCCATCCACAATGATATAATGTTCATCAAAGTATTTACTCTCTCCTGCCTTGATCACTGCAGCAGTCAGTAATTGTTGACCTCCCTACCTCCTGCCTCTCCCCCCTTCAGTCGTTACTTGCCTCTGTTGGCCAGATCATTCTTCCTCAGGAATGATCAGTCCACGTATCTCTACTCCTCAAAACGTTCCAGGCATGTCCCGCCCATCTCCGCCCTGAACAGAACCTTCTTACCATCATTAGCTTTAAAGCACTCAATCTTGTCCCCTCCTACCTTACCTCCTTGCTTTCCTATGAGGACCTAGTCTGCACACTTTGCTCCTTTACTGCCAACCTACTCCGTGTACCTTGATCTTATCTCTCTCCCCACCGACGTCTTGTTCACTTTCTGTCTCTGGTCTGGAACGCCCTCTCTCTTCATATCTGACAAATGATGCCTCTCCCCACCTTGAGAAGCATATTACAGGCACATCTCCTCCAAGAGGCCTTCCCTAATTAGGCTCCCACTCCCTTCTGGGTTGCTCTTGCACTTGGATTTGCACCCTCAACTTCATAGTATTCATATCTGTATCTGTAATTTATTCATCTTAATGCCGTCTCCCCGGCTAACTAGTAAGCTCCATGTGGGCAGGGAATGTGCCTACCAACTCCCTCATATTGCACTCTCCCAAGCACTTCGTACCGTGCTGTTGATTGACTGATTGATATTGATTGTTTGACTGGTTGATTGATTTACTCTTCCCAATTTTGAAAGTTAGTCCCTTGCCACCAGCCTCCCCAGGTACCGACATTTAGCCAAAATACAATCAGTAAAACTGAACACTATGGATCAATCAATCAGTCAGTCAATCAGTGGTATTTATGCTTACTGTGCTTTCTGGGTGCAGAGCACTGAACCAAGCTCCTGGGAGATTATAATACAGGAGCGCTAATAGACTCGTTCTCTGCACACAGGGAGCTACTGTCCAGGGGAATTATGGGACAAAGGGGGATTAGCTTGCTATGGATTCCTTCACCATGGAGTAAAATTCCAGAAGCTTTTCCTCCGTAGTTCAAAGGACTTGGAAAATCACAGAAGAGCAAGTTTCTAAAGTGTGGCTTAAAGCACTGGGCACCCTCTCCCACAGATTTGCCTCATGCTATTTGATGGATTGTATGAGCAGTTCTGTCCAACTCTACAGGTTATTAACTGTGGTTGAATAATTAGCATTAGTTTGTAGGCGAGGTATGAATGAGCTGATATAAGTAAAGAGAAGCACAGTGAGTAAGGTGCCGGGCCCAGCAAGAGAGATTACCCATAGATCTCAGGGGAAGAGCTAGTAACACTTGATAGTTCATCATTGACAGTTGCTGAGCATTCACTGTTCACAGTGCGCAGTATTAAGTTCTTGGGAGGGAAAGCAGGAGGCCCCAGGGTGCGGGTGATGGGATAGCCCACGGACAAATGGATCCACCAGTGATATTTACTGACTATTCGCTATGCAGAACACTGTACTGTAGTAGCTTGGTACTACTACCACTACCACAGTTACTCAAATATCTATACCTCGGTAGCCAATCTACCATACAGGTGGCAATGGCATTAGATACTCATTAACATCATTACCATCAGTAATCATTAATTACTGATTAATGATTAACTGCCCACCTCCTCACCATCCCTCGGTCTCACCTATCCCGCCATCGACCCCTGGGCCACGTCCTCCCGCGGTCCTGGAATGCCCTCCCTCCTCACCTCCGATAATCGAATTCTCTTCCCCTCTTCAAATCCCTACTTAAAGCTCACCTCCTCCAAGAGGGCTTCCCAGACTTAGCTCCCCCCTTTTTCCCTCTGCTCCCTCTACTCCTCCCTTCACCTCTCCACAGCTAAACCCTCTTCTCCCAAATCATTACTCATTACCATCAGTAATTACTGGGTGACTGTCGTGTAGGGGACATTTACTTGAGAATGCAAAATAAAATTTTTAACTAGATGATTGATCCCCTAGGCTTTTCCCTTTACCGCAAATCTCTTGTGGAGAGTTCATCCACTCATAGTCATTCAGCAATCACATTTGGGCAGAGGAATCCCAAGTCTCTCTCCCTCTATTTTTCACTCTCCACTCCTGCCCTCTCACCAATCTCATATATTCCTCCTGTCTTCAGGATATCTCCACTTGAGATACCCTAAAGGCAACTCAAACTGAACTTCTAATCTTCTCTCTACATCTTCCTTTTCACCCAACTCTCTAGGCCTCAAGGCTCTCCATCACCTTGCCCCTTCCTACTTTTCCTCCCTTCTCTCTTTCTAGTGCCCACCCCGCACGCTCCGCTCCTCTGCCACCCACCTCCTGACCATCCCTCGGTCTCGCCTATCCCACCGTCGACCCCTGGGCCACGTCCTCCCGTGGTCCTGGAATGCCCTCCCTCCTCACTTCTGACAATCAAATTCTCTTCCCCTCTTCAAATCCCTACTTAAAGCTCACCTCCTACAAGAGGCCTTTCCAGACTGAGCTCCCCCCTTTTTCCTTCTGCTCTCTCTACCCCCCTTCACCTTTCCACAGCTAAACCCTCTTCTCCCCCCTTTCCCTCTCCTCCTCCCCCTCTCCTGTCCCACCCCCTCAGCACTGTGTATATCTTCATCACCCTATTTATTTTGTTTATTTTGTTTAATGAGATGTACATTACCCTGATTCTATTTACTTGTCATTGTTTCTATGAGACGTTCTTCCCCTTGACTCTATTTATTGCCATTGTTCTTGTCTGCCTGTCTCCCCATATTAAACTGTAAGCCCGTCAAAGGGCAGGGACTGTCTCTATCTGTTGCCGACTTGAACATTCCAATCGCCTAGTACAGTGCTCTGCACATAGTAATCGCTCAATAAATACTATTAAATGAATGAATGAACCTCTTACCTTTGGGCATTTGATATTCACCCCACTGTCAACCCTACAGCACTTGAAGTAAATATCTTTAAATGATATATTATAGATTACTAATTTAATTCTATAAGTGAATAAATAATGAACTATATAAATAAATTTAATTTGTATGTATACTTTTAGAGACTATATAATATAAATTGACATGGATAAATATATAAAAATAAATGATAGATTTATATGAATAAATAAATCTGCTTGCCTCTCTAGACTGAAAGCTCACTGTAGGTAGTGAACTTGCCTGCTAATTTGGATCAATAAATACTCTTGTAAACACTTAATACAATGCTCTGCACAGAGTAAGCCCTCAATAAATACCACTGAGAGATTGATTGATTGGTGAATGATTATTTCTTCTTTACCTTGAGCTGTGATCAGATATTTCATTAGGTGATTCTTGTCCCAAATACACCTCATTAATTTAGATCCAAGTGAGATTTTGAATTCCACATTGGTCTGGCACCACACTTAACTTGTTTTTCTGACAACCAATCACTCAATCAATCAGTCAATCATTCTAATCAAGGCCTTACTGTGTGCACAGCATTGAACTAAGTGCTTGGCAGAGTTCAATATAACAGTATGATAGAGTTGTAAGAAATGTTCTCTGTCCATAACGAGATCACAGTCTAAAGGGGGAGTCAGACATCAGTGTCATTCAATAAATGAATTCCTGATATATTCACAGAGTGCTGAGGGGCTGAGAGAGGGGTGTCTAAAGGGAGCAAATCCAAGTGCAAGAGCAGTGTCAAAGAGGGTAAGAGAAGTGGAAATCACAAATAAGAGATTGGTCCCAGTTTTAGAAAAGGTTTACTTGAAGTTAAAAGAATTTCCAATTCATCTGAAAATAATCTTTTTTTGAAAACACCTGCCACATACGGCAAATTCATTCTTTACAGAATTTGTGGAGCCATTGCCCATTTTTTACTCTATGCTAATACTGATGATTCATTTTTAATGTCTGTTGTAACCTCCGTGTAATAGAATGTAACAAAATTCCTCCACTACGTGAGGTATTAATAACTGTTTCACTGTAGCTGATATTAGCAAGATTGTTTGTGCAAAGAGAAAAAGACTGGAAGTGGACACTAAAGCTTTGCTCCAAGTGACTACCCAGAAACTTGAACAGATTTGGCAAACGGAGAAAGAGCAGAGGTAAGACTTTCAAGGGATGCCTCTATTTGGTGGATTTATTTTGTGTTTTATCCTGTTTTCTACTTCGTTTTCATGCCAACAAACCATCCAGAAGGGATTGTGTGTGTCGTGTGTGCATGGTCGTTTTCACTTCTACCTGCAAACTACTCCTACAGCCCGATTTCCACTGGAAGCTCTAATGACGGTACATTAACCACAACAGCCTCATTCGTTGTATTCCTAGATCCAACAGAACTGATGGTTATTTATAGCCAACCAGCAAGCTGAAAGTTCCCAGTGGGCAGACATTTATGATGCGACGCCTGGTCAAATAAAGCCTAGAGGCTCATTCAAACATTCCAATCCCAAGTGACACACTCACCCATTGGACAGTTCATTTATTGAGGGGAAAAACAATCAGATTTACCCCGCAGTTCTGAACTGACTTCAAGCCTGCTGCAAGTGAAGCCAGCAACTGTTAGAATGTTGAAGCTTTGCTTATGGCACTGGGGCTGGAATGGAATCCAGGGTTGCTGTGGGTGAAGGTACAGCAATTTGCTGTCTCTGAAAGTTTTTCTTCCTTCCTCATTCAATAGTATTTACTGTGTGCAGTCCAAACAAGTCCAAACAAGCTATTTACTGAATACCTCACTAGCCAGAATGATTGTCATCCCTGATTTATACACTGACAGTGGATGTTTAATTTTGTCAAATACCAAAATATCAATATCGCGAGTAAGGACAATGAATCACAGAAATGATCAGAGTTTCTTTTCTAAGTTTTTGGGCTGGTTTGATAGTCTTCTTTCAGTAGTACAGTCAGGTCTCCTATCACACGTTAGCACA